>NW_006442103.1:7850106-7874085 GCF_000325575.1 Pteropus alecto | reverse complement strand
TGCTGTTTGTTCATTAATTTACAGACACTATAACTCTGTCCAGGCAAAACGCACACACACACACACGCACGCACGCACGCATGCACGCATACACACAATATCCCACAGATCACTTCACTGGTAGAAGAATGTTTGATCAAAAACATTTTGAGAATTGAAATTCCATTAGAGTCAATTGGGCAAATCTATTTTTTTGTGATAACTGACTCTGTAAAACCTGAATTACAACAGCATAGAATGGCTTGAAATTTTATTTAGACAGTCCCTTGTGTTCAACAAGAGGGAGTTAGGTTTATTCAAGGGAATGTTAATTTTCATAAAAATGAAGGTTCATAACTAAGTCATGTTTTCCAATAGAACTCAGGATAGGGTTATAAATACAGACACAGCTTGGTGACAATTATGTAAATTGTCAAAGACATATCAAGTAGAATTTGGTGTCAAAAATAGTGTGAGGTAGTAGAGACATACAGATTTAAAATATATTCCCTAAATCTTAGAGTTTACTATCTAGTGGAAAAGGTAGCTATATAAATAATTATAACATAATATAATAAGGGCAAGAGAAGTAACGGGCACGTGGTAGGCAGATGCCAGAAGAGGCTTCCCTACCAGTGGGGGGAAGGCATTTGGTAAGAAAGAACTCTCACCTTGCTCCCTGAATCTGACCGAGCAAAGTAGGCAACCCCTGACAGAATACACTCTTGCAAGCATCTTTCGAACAAATACAGGAGTATTTTTTTTTTTTTTTTTTTTTACCTAAGGTAATTTGTATAAACCCAGCTAAATTGTAGAACTAGAAATACTTTTAAGAGCAGCCACTTTTATAGCAAGGAGAATAATGTCAATGTCTGAGCTGGTCTCTGAAGAGCTATTGTTTTCCTATATTTAAAAGACAGAACTTTTAATCCCTTCAAGTCAGGGCAACAACAACAACAACAACAAAAACAGAGAAAGTAAAAATGGCATGATTTCCTTATCCTAAAAACAGAGGTTATGCTATGATAACTTACTTTTATCTTCTGCTAACATGATACATCTTTAGAACTTACCATTAAGATTAATTTACTTAGATTTCTACACTAGCAGAGTGTGTAACGTACTGCGTTAAAAAAAAAAAGTTAAATATATCATGTTGGCTTTCTATGTTAATGGAATAAAGTGGGGAATTATAATGAACTAGTTCTCTATTTTTCCATTTTGATTTTTCTTTTTAAATAATCATATTTCTTTAAACCACTTATAGATTACTCATAGCCTCAATTTAAGTTTGTCTGTCTTTCAAAAATGTTGGCTACATATAGACTGATGATGTTTTAGTGCATTCTATGACAGTAGGAAGACATAATGTCTTCTACATCATGTTAAGTTACAGTTTTATTCAAGGCTGTATATAACTTTTTTAAATAGTTGTTTGTTTCATTATACTGAATCCCAAGACAAAAATCATGGGATAAATATACCATACATATTTATATTCCTTCACAATAATGTGAATCACAAGGCTAAATCCCTATGTATTGCTCTAAATATTTACCCTTCTATATTAGTGAATGCACTTGAGGATGAGAGCAATCATTCCATGTTCACAAATAATAATTAGGAAAGTAGATGTTTCCTCCACGCTACAGGAAAATTCAGAAAAAAGGAAAGAAATTGCCATCAAGTTTAAATAACTTCCATTATATATTCATACATATCATTAATTATATACATAATTATATGTTAATGATATCATTAATTTTATATATTATATATATATATATATTAAAATCAAAGTGCTTGAGGACATCAAGAGACAGTTTTAACTCCTGCTTGTAAAGAATGTGGTGAAATGGGGTCAAGATGAAGTACAGTCCTTGAAATTGAGAGCGGAGACACTTAAGTCATCCTCAGGACATCTCTCTCACTCAACGAGACGTATTGGCAGGAGAGAGAAAGATTTTTTTCTTCTTTTAATCATAGAGCTAATTAACTCTGAAATCACAACATTCCTCTCTGATTATAATATTTTACCCTTATAGCTCTTTCTTTTGTTTTCTCAGTATACTTGACCTGCTCCTTTAATAAGATTCTCCATTCATAAGATACTCTTTTATTCCCTCCTTCTAACTGTTTAGACTGATTAATTTTCACTTTATTTTTTTTTTAGAGTAGTCATTATGGACTACCACTTCACATATGTGTTATATTAATTTTCCAGAATTAAAAAAAAATAAAAATAAGACAACATAAACAGAAATATCTGGAAGAAAAATGTTACTGTGTCTGAAGACTCTGTTATCCCTTAAAATATATACTTAAAGCAATTAAAAGTAGACATAGCTCTGATACAAGAATATGTCCTAAGAATAGGAAAAAGTGTGTGAAACTCTCTCAGACTCATGAATTCTAACGAATGACAGAAAATAAGTTAAGAAAAAGAGGAAAATTTGAATTAGGCCATGATAAAAATAAAAATCTCAGTCATATCTGGCCTAAGTTTCCATCAAATCTTTATAAAGAAGAATCTGATCTTTTTAAATCACATAATCTCCTATATTAAAACTGAATAGTATTTGTAGTGTTTGAGCTGCCCAATCATTATAATGCTTATTAGTATTATATGTATTATGATATGATTTTATAAAAGAGCTCGAACTTATTATGTTACAGAATAATTTGGTAGAATATTTGTTCTTCAATTCCTTGTGTGGTGACACAATCCAAAAGTTGAACAAAACGGTTTTTCCTTAACTGGCCTGAGGAAAAGTTGTAAGTTGACCAAATCTTTTATCTCAATTATAAACATTAAAGTTATCTGTTTTATGTGCTTTTATTTGCACTGGTGCTTTAAGGGCTTAGAATTTTTTTTTTCCTTTCATCTTTTTATGCCCATGACTGGGCATAATGCAAGGAATATATTTGGTTCCCAAGAAATGCTTGCTGAATTGAACTTAATTGAGAACCGAGTTGTCATTGGTTCACTTTTCTCCATGTATCATTTAAAAATCAATACCATATTGATGTAAAATTGAATAAAATAAAATAATACACACTATAGATATCACCATAGTAAATAATTTATTTTTTTATTGATTTTTTTCCCCTACCATTATTAAAATACAGCCACAAATTTTTATTGCGTATCTATCTACTCTCTGGCAATTCTATTTTGCATGCTGGAATACAGTGATGACAAAATCTTGGACCTGTGCCCAAGGATCTCATAAGTCTTATGAAGGAATGGAGTATGAGGGCAATTCTAGCATAATGTTTTACATTCTGAGATGGAGATAAGGATATAAGCACATAGAAGGTCTTGTAATTAATTTCTGGAAAGGGGAATAAAGATTGGTTTCCAAAGAAAATAATATCTAAAATAATACGTCTTACTATGCCTATCCTCAGGGCCTTACAAAATGGCCAGTAAACAACAAACAAACAAGCAAAAAAACTGTTTAATGTCTCATTCAATGTAAACTACTATTTAGACAATGTCTTGTAATCCCACTATTATTTTCCTTGCTGTTCTTGACTGGAAAAAAATGTCTGTACCCATGTTAAACAATCCAGGAATTGTTTAAACTTAAAAGAGCATCAGTCCTTAAATTATGAATGCCTTAACCACCAGAATGAAATTAATCTAAAAATGCCATCATGTAGAAATTGCCTTTCAATAAAAATGATCAAAAATATAAGTATGATGCCATTATTTTGTTAATCCCATAATTAAGGGAATCAATCTAAGTAGAATTAAGAAATAACCCTGCCCCCTAGTGGTGCTTCGTAAGTGTTAAAATATACTGAAAACACTATTTATTGCTACAGGAAACCTTACATTTACTCATATTTGAGTGGAATCAGTAAAACCTTAGATTTTGCATTAATAAATAAATATGTTTAAATTGCCAGTTTTGGATGCTGTTTGGGACATTGCATTCCCTTAGATATTTAGTAAAACAAATTGCACTACAAGAAAAATGTTAACATGTCTGCTTATAAATGGCATTACCAACATTGAATTAGATTCTTTGATAGAATCCTCTTCGCATTTGAATTTCTGAAATCTGAAATCTTGAAATCCGGACTATTTGTATTTTTTAAACCAGCACTTATTTTTCCCCATGACTGTCATAAAAAAAAAAAAAAAATCTGAGCTAGCCTTTAGTTATAGAATTACAACATTAAGAACTATTAGACATTTTAGAAATAACTACATTAATCACTCCATTCACAATGAGATGTGTTCAAAAAGATATATTTATTTAGCCAAGGTTGTACATTTGGTTGGTTGGCTGGTTCATTGAAAGTCAGAACTAGATGGCAAATAATTTTTTGCTTTTTGTTTAGTGCTACCTCCATTTTGCCACCTACAAGTAAGATTTTCTATGCTTCAGAATTATGTTATGTCCACATTTTAATCCTGAGAATCTCTGAATATGCTAATTTACAGAGCTGTCGCAAAAGACTCTGAGATAGAAAGATTATCCTGGATCATCTGGGTAGACCCTAAGTGATCATAGGGTTCCTTATTAGGGAAAGGCAGGAGAGTCAGAGTCAGAGAAGGAGATGTGATGACCAAAGCAGAGGAGATATTTGAAGACACTGTACCTTGAAGATGGGGCTATTGGCCAAGGAATGCAGGCAGTCTCTATAAACGGGAAAAAGTATGGATACAATCTCCCCTAGATCTTCCAGAAAGTACACAGTACGGCCAACCTACTTTAGACTTCTGACCTCAAGAACTGTAAGATAATAAATGTATGTTGTTTTAAACTACTAATTTACAATAATTTGTTACAGCAACAATAGGAAACTAATACAATCCTAATTAGATTCTATGTTCCATGAAGTCTGGAATTATCTCTTCTCTTTTACTTATTCCACTCATTGTCAAAGTATGGTGCCTGAATTCAGTCTCAGCATCATCTGGGGACTTATTAGAAATGCGCACTAACCCATTCCCACCCGGAAAGGCTTAATCATAGACACTAAGAGTGGAGCTCAAAAAGCCATGTTTTCAGAAGCCCTATAAGTAATGAATACTAACTTTGTGAATGACTACTATAAAGTTTTCTTTTCACATAGTAAAGGACACAGAGTAGGGAGATAAATATATATTTTGATAAATAGAATTACTGAATTTTAAAACTGACAATCAATACCTTGACTCTCACTCCACAATATGATAGATAGATTAGTACGATTTAAGTGCCCCAAAGACTTCTTAAGTGGAAATATAGGAAACATAAAAACTCCCCTCCCCACTGTGTACTTCTCCATTCAAACAGGATATGGGGCAAAGAAAGAGGCTAAATCTAGAGGAGTTGGCAGGGTAGTTTAAATGATTCCTGATCTGCCAAAACAGACTGAGAGGTAAGCGAGAGCCATTTTTTCATGAATAATAGCTGTACTTAGTTTATTGAATCAATAACTTAATGTTCTACAGAATAATACTAATATTGATATGGCTGGTTCTTTTTTTAATTGCTTAGGTATATGTGAAAATATTCTCTGTAAAACATTCAACCATTCAGAAAAAGAGCAAGCTAAAAACGACTCTGTTATTATTCATCATTTTCCCTGAATCCTCACTCTGGCAATCACCTTTAACGGGCTTATGGTTCTGCGTGTGTGCTTAGGGTCAGGAATTTACATCAAAGCTCACTCACACATCTACCCATCCAAATGACAAACACACAGTTTCATATTTGCAAGTTTATTTATCAACTCTAAAATAGATATTATGTATGAAGAAAATAATTTTATAAGGAAATAGAATATGTTTATATATGTGTATATACATGCACATACAATATATATATTCCTTTTATATTTGGGATATTTCTGTTTTGGAACATGGAACACTTATGTTTATATTGTCTTGCTGGCCACATATTATCCCAAAGAGTGGGCTTTCTGAACTTAGTTTTATTACTCCTCTAATAATGTGCATTTACATTTTTCAGGTTTCACAGCTTTAGTAAACATACATATAATTACATATGCAGATACACATATGCATTATACATTATATTATATAGATGATATGTATGCATATATTATGTGTATATGTAAAATATATACACATATGCTTTGAATATATAATATATATACATACATACATACACACACATCTGCGTGCATTTACCCCTATAGAACAGATTTACATATAGAGTGTTTGAGTGTATTCATATTTAACATTTGATTGAATATCACAAAATTTACTTCCAAAAAGACTTTATAAGTTTACACTGACACAATAGAAATATGAAAACGAAAGATGATGGCTTATGTTTAAATTTAGGCTTAGATAGTGAATGTAGATCTAAAGAAGATTGAAACAGATTGTTTCATTTTTAAATCATGCCACAAAGATCATTTCTATAATGTGTCTTTTTAAAAAGCTTATGGATTTCATAAAAAGGGATTTTTTTTTTTTTTTGAGAGTAAGAATAATCTCCATTAAGATGATGGGTATCTTTACTGCTAAAATCTCCTGCTGGTCCTAAGTATGACAGACATATATCACTCTACCACTCGAGTGTAACATGTCAATGAACTGCAATAATTAAAATTATGTCTGGTCATTGCGTATTTTCTTCAAGAATTCAAAACTGGTGTGTCTACACAATCACAAAAACAAACTCAATTAACTACTGTACACATCCTTTACCAATACATAGTGAAATACTCAGGAACATAAATGTATCCTAAAACCCAGAGGCCATAAAATAAATGCAATTTTGTAGACGATAAGCTACTGTTTAATTTTAATTAACATTACAATTGAATTTCTACATGAATGTTATGAGCTACACACTACTGTTCGTTCATTCATTATTTTATTTAACTGAGCACCCACGATCTGCCACGCCCCATTCTAAGCACTGACTATACAGTAAAAAACAAAGCTAAAGTCCCTGTTTGTCTCAGGCAGCTTACATTATTGCTATTATTGCTATAGTATAGTTAAAAACAAATGAAACAACTAAGGTTAGAAAGTATTTTGCCTAGAGTCACAAAACAAATGTGAGAGCTGCGATTTCAATCCAAAGATGCTTGACCTCAGACTCAGTGCTCTAACCCACTGCAGCATACCGCCTCTCAAAGTAGGTGGCTAAGGATTTGTTTCTTTAGGGCCCAGAATCTCAAAATTAATGGCCTATAGAAAGTTCAAATTTTAATAATGTGTTCCTCAGAGAACATTATAAAATCAGCAAAACAAACTGGGGGAATATCATGATTAAACTGTTGCTCTCACAAATTGTATAAATTTTTCCACATTCTTTTCTATGTCTCATTGTTTATCTGAATTATCTTAGGGTCCAAATGGATGACAAATGACAACATTAGAGTCACTTAAGTATTAAGACAATAAACATTTTTTTCCGCCCATAATTTTGATTATTCTTTGAATTATTTTGGAGAAATCAAGTAATTCCTCAAATCATTAACTAATTAGTATCATTAATATCTGCAGAAGAGAAAACCTTGATTTATGGGTTATAAACATATTCAATATATGACTGTAAGACTCAACTCAATTTCAGAAATACATTTCTAATTTCTAAAGATTATTTTAATTAAAATAGGCAAAAAGTATATTTTAAGATGGAAGGAAATTTGTAACTCTTCTTAGTTATTTAACATTTTGCCCAGATGGACATTTTCCATGATAGCAGGAACTTTACTCCTCTTGTTCACTGATGTGTCTGTCACCAAGTCCTAGCACATAATATGTGTTCAATAAATGTCTCGAATAAATGAAGGGCTGTATGCTCCAGTGGTCACATAGTAGTTTCACCACATTCTTACCAGTATTAAGTATTATTATTAACGTGTTAATTTAGCAGATTGGAGATTAATCTAATCATTGTTTTAATTGGATTATTGATGAAGTTAAACAAGTTCCCTTATATTTACATATATTTTTCATGTCAAATTGCTCATATGTTTTGCCTTTATATCTACTAAGGGTTTATTTTATTTATCTATTTATTTTTTAGTTAGATTGATTCTTGTAAGTAATAAATTAGCCTCTTGATGTTTTCAGCAGTATGCAGACCATTCGGGAATTATAAGGTTATCTCCCTTTGGAATGTTTTCAGTAATCCCTCTGTTACTTTCTACCTGGCATACTGACTTGAAAGATGTCTAATGTGGCTGAATTTAAGAAGAGAAAATCTGAAGGTTCTGTGAAAATTCTGTGGAAACTCTTTGCTCACAAGCATTCCAAAAGAAGAAAACTAATATTCTCTTTTATTTTGGGAATTAGTCTAAACTTTAATGAAATAAATATAAAGCTGGAAATGTAAAACCTATTTAGCAAACGTGAAAGTTTCTACTAAGATATTTTAATGCGTGAGAAAACTGAACGCATTATTTTTCAGTCAGATAAAAAAACACCTTCAGAAAGATTAAATGAAAGTGAAGGGAAAATTCATTCTAATTACTTGGATACTGCTAAACAAAGAGAGAAAGAGATTTTCACTTGAGGAAATCAGCCAATATTTTACAGAATATACAAAAGTAATGCAATTCACACTGCCATAGATATAATTTAAAACTGCTGAGAGTCTAAATATGAAACCAAAGTAGATGCTATTTGGAAGATGAGCTAATTCAGGAGAGTCTTTTGGCATAATTAAAAGATATTATTTCTTATTTCTTCAGATTTGACTCCATTAGTAAAGTGAAATTCACATTGTGTTAACACATTAAAAAGGCAGAAACCGCTGAAGAGAGTGAGAAGTAAATACAAACCATCTGGGCATAGTCATATTTTCTAAATAATTTTATTCATAATAGTAGTCACTAAGAAATTATAATTGTATTTATCTTAATTGCATCTTCCAAAACTCTCTTGGAGGAATTTAGTCTAAATTGATCCAATTTTATGAATTCTTCTATTTTTTTTTTCTTGGCAAAGAATATACAGTTGAATGAACATTTATTTTTAAATAGGGCCGGGAGAACAAAAACCACCTAAGTTAGCAACTTCCATTTTTCAGTATATTTATATATGTACATTTAAAATCTAGTGAAGACCTGTTAAAGTATTGTGATGTATTGATGTACTGATAAGCAAGTGATGTCTAGGGTATTAAAATTCCTCCTAAATGGCAATTCAGCACTGGTTTCTAAGGAAAGGCAGGGAAAGAAAGAGAGATTGTCTTGGCAGTCTAGGAGTGAGAGAGGGAGGGGCACATAAGAGATAAACTGGATATTTAGGATTGACACACATAAAACAACGGGCTCTGGGCTAGTCAGCGTGCTGCAGTTCAATCACTGACTGTGTTCCATTTTTGTTGACTTGTTGAGTGGCCGATGCCAATCTTTGCTCAATTCATTGATTCAATAATTCTTACAGAATCCAACAATTGTGGGTTTTATTTAGTTGGGTGGTAAAGGAAGAAAAGACTAGATACACATTCACATTCAGATGCTTTTGCTTTTTAACCCAAAGCTTTAGCTCTTTACCGAATTCTTCAAACCTTCTCTTTACTCATGTGTGAAATGAAGAATATTATATCTTCCTTATAGGATTTAATGAAATAATTCCCGTAAAACATTTAGCACAGTACCAGGAATATGGTAAGAAATAAATAGAAGATTTTAGATGATTATGATGACCACAATGATGACGACATTGAAGAAGGTGATACTATATGTTTGGAACTGAAGATAAACTATTTAACTTCCTTGCAGTCTGTAATTTGTTTTTTCATTCTTTTAACAGTATCTATAGAAAATTGGAAGTTTAAATTTTATCAGTTTGCTCTTCTATGGATCATGTTTTATATATTATATTTAAAATATTATTTACCTAAGGCAAAGTCACAAATGTTTTCCCCAATTTTTTCTTACAATTTGTAAAATTTTAGGTAAAAGTTGGATCTATGATTTGTTCTCAGTTCATTATTGTACGTGGTGCAAGGTTTATATTTAAGTTCATTTTTCAATATATGAATATCTAATTATTCCACTCTCATTTGTTGAAAAGCCTTTTTATCACTGGATTGTCTTTGCACCTTTGTTGGAAATTAGTCATCCCTGTGTGATTAGGGCTATTTATATACTCTCTATTCTGTTCCACTATTCAATTTGTCTATTTTATGTCAATAACAATGTCTTGGTAGTTTAGAAATAAATCTCAAAATCAGGTAGTGTTGATCTTCATCTTAAAAGTAGTTTTGAATACTCTAGGTTCTTTGCATTTTCATACGTATTTTAGAATCTGTTTGTCAATTTCCAAAAAAAAGATATTATTTTTTTGAGCAGTTTCCTGTTTACAGTAAAACTAAGAGAAAGGTATGGAGATTTCCTATATACCATCTGTCCCTAATGCATGCATAGCCTCCTCTGTTATCAATATGCCCACCAGAGTAATACATTTGTCACAAACTTCAACTGATATATCATTATCACCCAAAGTCCACAGTTTCCATTAGTTTAACTTTGAAGTTTTTATTTTACAATCTTTTAGTAATAGTAATCATTACTGTATTAAATGAATTGAGTGCCTAGAGTAGAAGCTGCTCAAAAAATAGCTATCATTAATATTAATGTTTTAGTGAGTAGCATAGTTTACAAAGAGCTGTAACATGTAAAATTACTTATTATCACATTAAAGTATTCGTTAAAGGTATTCTCTTGTATAGAAGAGAAAACTTATTTTTAAGTTACTTGTCTAATGGTATGTATCATATGGGTCATGACCAATACTCAAGGCCATGTTTAGGGAATGCTTTTTGATCATGATGCCAATGATAATTTCTTCAAAACAAGTAAGAAACAAATCGATAGCAAATATAAATGGCATCTTCACTAAAGCACATCTTTCAAATAACACACATATTTTCCTAAACTACTCTTTTATGTGGTATCATCCCAACAGCCCAAATACACACTTCAAAGAAAAGTATCTGTTTTACTGGCAAAGATTTTATAATAGCAAGGTTTGTTCTAGGATTTTATTTGAAGTAAATAGTTATGGCTAGCTAAGATGGCCCAAACTTTCAAAAGAGAAGTGGAATGTTTTCATAGGATATATCTGCCATCAATGCCCTTCTTGGCTGGCTTTCAAACTATGGCATTCCAAATGTTGTAAGTTAAGTATTACTGGCAAAATATGTTGTGTCAATTTCTCCCTAAGTTGGCTACTATCAAATGTAGGAACTGACGTTCATCTGAAGCCTTGGCTCTGCACTGTCTCCATGTAAATCCTTACCAAGTAAGGCATTTTGTTAGTAGATTCAGACTCAATAGCCAGTGTGATGTGCAATTAGCCTCATGGCCATAAATTCAGTACCTGTTGTGGCTGAAGTATTTGTTTTCTATGTGCCCACTGTAGACATTTCGGACCTCTTTTCTCATTGGTCTAATTTATATTGCTGAGCTTCTGCTTTAGTGTCATATTCAGCTCTTCTGGTACATTTTTCAATCTGACAGGTAGATAGGGGAAACACCTTCTAATAACATGTTTCAGGAGAACAAGCACCTCTTAGCCACTCTTTGTGATAAGGGACGCTAATGAGTAAAGATGTCATATCCTCAGTATAGGTTTGAGAAGTTATGATTCAGACTATGTGGTATTCTGCTAAATCTAGAGGAAAAAAATCTAAAATATGGAGAATAAATGGGCAAAGCACAAATATGGCATAAGAAATACAGCCTGGAAAAGTTTCTGAGTTAAAGCTTAATTGCCCATATTCACATATTCCATTAAAACAAGAGTGTGCGGGGACCAAGATGTAGCAGGTACCAGGTTCCATGTAGACCTGAGGCCAGATCTGTGACATGGCACAGTCATCACACTACTTTCAAGTTAATTGGAAAAAAATACTCAATAAACTAGTATTTAATAAATTATCTTACTAAGAATATGATTTAAAAATTAAAATGCAATCATAAATATGGAAAAATTATCCAGGTCCATGAGGAGAAAGTATGTCATATTATAATAGCATTGACTACTTCTTCTTCAGTTAGTTATTAACCTACAAAGATGTCAAGACATAAAATGTATGCTGAGCACTCTCACAAAGTCAAGGAGAGACAAGAAAACACAACCATTGTGATTCCCATCTGCTTTTCAAAGTTCTCAATGTTTTGTATGGTAGTTTGTTTGTTTTAAATTAAAAAGAAATAAGGATTTTACATTAATTTTAATCACACAGGTAATGCACAAATAAAGTATCCTTGGAAATAAAATTAAGGACTGTAGCTAAAGTTATATGGTAATACAGTTCCATGATCCTGAACAACACGTTTTGTTTATTTTAAATTTTTTTGCTCTTCCCTACTACCACATTAAATATATTTTGCAAAAATAAAAAAATAAAAAATGGTGGGCATATAGATTTCAGTTTCTTTTAATAAAAATGAAATGCTTAATAATATCAAGTATTTTCTTTGTATCTAAATTTTTTAGACTTTGAATAATTATGTAGATAATTCTAAGACCAGGCTGATTTTCAGTCCTATATCCACTTATCTGGACACCTGAGTATATCTTTATTTTTTTAAAGTCAGTAACTGCCAAAAGATATATTGGTGTCAATCATGCTATACCAAATCTCCCTGGAATTTTCTATGTCCTTTAATCTACAGATATAATTTTCTTTATTTCAAGACAACTTTCTCCAATTATATAATTGAATGCATTTTTTGTTCTATTTCAGGGGATTTAAAAGATCCTTTCATTGGATGTTTTTTGCCTGTCTTCTATATTAAAATTTTGTGAATTGATGTGACCTTTTTGACTATATTCCTCGATTTCCAGTTAGTAACTCAAGATTTTTCCTGGATCAATAAATAAAATGGCAGTGTGTCTATTGCTTTCCTTTGAGTTTCTTATCTTAGTTCTATATTGAGGTTATTTTTGTCTTCATCTTATTTCCACAGTTTTTCTATTTCCATTTCAATTTCATTCTGTCATTTGAAAGTGTGATGTTTCAACTATTTCTTTCTTGTAAGTTCGCTATCTCATTAAGTTAATCTATAATACAAAGTTAACATGGGAATTTTCTCATAGCTTTTGAGTTATGTATCATTCTATGCTAGATATTTTCATGTAACTTTTAGATGCCTTTTTATTTTCTTTAAAATATGTGTTGTTGTCTTATACCTTTGCCTTTTTTGGGTCATATGGTTTAGTTTTATTAATGGAGAGTTCTATTCAGATGATCTATTGGCTTTGATCTATGAATGACTTGTCTTGTACTTTCCACATCATTTGAGACCTCTTTGTCTTCACTTCTTACCCACGCTTCGAGAATCAACAATGTCCTCTAAACCGAAGTTATCTATTGAGAAGAAAAGAACTCAGCTAGAGCTAGCTGTGGAAAATCTAAGCTATGTCTTCTGGGATTTTGTTAAATATTCTTTCCTAGGTCTATTCTACCTAGAAGGGTACTGTTTCATTCCCATGGGGAAATACTCTCAGGATTGGGTATACTCTTCCAATTCGGGATAAAACCATTTCGAGTTATTCACCTTCATCATTTTACTTGTAAGATGGAATCAGCAGTTTTTACTCTACAACCAAACTTATTCAACCAATTTCTATTAGAATTTGGAGAAATGTAGTGACAGCTTTCAGAGCCTTTTTGACATATCGGTCCCAATTTTGGTAAACGGGGGCCTGATTAAAAATGTCACTATTCTGTACTAGACTCTTTCTTCTGTTTTCTTTGGACTTCACCTTCTTAAGTTCATGGCAAGTGTTGAGGTCTTTTTCTTGTTTAATAATTATAGAGACTTACTTACTTTCTTTCTTTCTTTCTTTATTTATTTATGATTTCTGATTTAACTATACATAATGTTTTAAGAATCTATGATGAGGCTTATCATTATCATGTTTATTTATAAATAAGCATAGCTAATTTTTCATGAATATAAAGAAAAATGAGAAATAAGATTGAATTTGCATGAAGCTTGATCATCATTCTTTCTACTGAAAAACACAACTCGAGATGATTTCATAACACTTTTTCAAGTTCTTGTGTACTATAAATAAACTATTACTTTTAGAATTTAGATATGCTATACTTTATTTTTAAAATTATAATTCTTTAGATGAAAAATGAAGCTCAAAGAGGTCCTTCCTAAAATATTCATTTAGTCAGAAACATTGACTGATTAATACACTCTGCTTCATACTTAAAACACAAGGAAAAGCAGGAAGAAAAGACAGAGCTAATGCACAATTTCTACAAAGTAAAATTTGTAAAGATTTTAATTAGGATAAAGATAGATTCATTGTCTCTCCATTCTTTTAATGTTGGAACATCGACTCATTCCTCTAATATGTTTTAGCTACAAGACTGTTATCCAACTGAAGCTACATTTTCCACATCTTATTGTAGCTAGATATAACTATAACTAAGTTTAGGCCAATGGGATGCTTGTGCAACCTCCAGATGGTGTCATTTAAAAATGAAAGTTTCTTTCTCCCCATTTCCTATTTCTCCTTTCCCACTAGAAAGGCAACAATGGAAGAGCCATCATGAACCTGAACATGAAAGCCTCACATCAGGGATGATAGAGCTACTTCAACAGTCATAAAAGGCTCATCTCTGGTCTCTTCCATGGGAGAGGCATTTTTGTTTTATTAAGCACAGAATTTTGGAGTGTTCTTATTATAGAAGTTTAGCCTATATCCTAACTAGAACACAATATGTGTTAACAATTATTCAATAACAAGTAAGGGAAATCCACAAAAGAATATATCATGATAGCGAGAAAGAATCAGAGAAACATACAATTAGAAAATTATCTAGGTTTCCAGAAAAGGAAAAGAAAAAGAAAAGAGAAGAAAAGACCTCACATCACTTTCTTTCTTACATCCTTCTTCTTTCTATCCTGAGTAGGGGCTAAATTTTACTGGATTATAAAAGCCTTGGTAGGAATTTGGTGTAAGTGAAATGAGGAACCATTGAAAAGTTTAAAGTGAGATCTTGAACTACTGTGATTGTAATGGAAGACTAGATAAGCAGCCTAACTTGATATCATATTGGACGTTAAATCTATAAGGTTAACGAGAAAGAATTCTCAAGAGATTCCTAATTGTATAACTCGGGTATACTGAGTGTAAAGGCAAGGTTTTTGTTTTGTTTAAAGCTATTACTAGGGCCTAAATCAATGCCTTTTATACAGCAGATGTTGAATTAATATCTATTTAATAGGTGAAATAAGTGGCACCATTTATTGAAATAATGACAACTATGGATTGGATTGGGGGCTTCCTGTGGAATATTACTAGCCAAACTTGGACATGTTAATTTGTAAATGCTTTTGAATCTTCAAAATAAAGATGTGAATTAATCAGAGTTGAAACATAGGATATAAGGGAAAGATTTTGAATCTTTTGCATATAGCTAGAACATAAAGCCACAAGTAAAGATGAGAACTCACTATGTTTTCCCTGAATGAAAAAAAGAGGACCTATGACACAGTCTGAGAAACTTCACAGCCTAGAATAAAGGTGGATACAAAAGAGTAACATAATCAAGGAGCTATTGCCTACACATTCCCTTGGCATGCTAGGGCCATCAATCTGTGAATAAAAGGCCATGTAAGCCATTTAGAGAACTTTTGAATGGAAGGATAACAGAAAACGACAAAAAGTATGAGCTTTCTTTTCTAAGTTGTAAGTAGCTGACTGTGTTTCCTGAGCAACATAATATGATGTCTAAACACATATGAACAGGATTTAAGGTTTTAATCAAATACAATTTACAGCAAAATTATCTAGTATATTTAATCATACAAGTAATCCTCATTGCGCTTCATGATAATTAGACACACTGTTAAACAGGTTGCATAAATGAATCTAATTATTATGATGTTTATATAGCTAACCTCAATTTTTTTAAATTATCAACTGAATAGGGAGGCAAGAAATGTGGAAAGAAGGGTGCTTTTATGGAGCCTCTTCAACACTCTTTGAGATGTAACCTGTTAATATTCTTTGCAAAGTAAAGAAGCTTTTTTTTAAAAAAATAATTTATTTAAATTAGTTTCAAGTATACAGTACATTGGTTAGACATCTATATAGTTCATAAAATGATAACCCCATTTGCTTCCTTCATCCCCTGGGCCTCCCCTAGCCATCATATTAATGCTAACTGCATTCCCTATGCCATGCTCCCCATCCCTGTGATCAACTATCAACTACTAATTTGTACTTCTTTAACCCTTCACCCCATTCTCTCAGCCCCCTAATCTCCCTCCCCTCTGTCTGTCACCAAATTGTCCACTATATTTGTGAGTCTGTTTTTGGTTAGTTTGTTCTTTTTGTTCCTTAGATTCCACATATAAGTGAAATCGTATGGTATTTATCTTTCTCTGACTTATTTCACTCAGCATAAGAATGTCTCTGTCCAACTATGTTGTTGCAAATGGTAGGAATTCATTTTTTTAATGGCTGAGTAATATTCCATTGTATATATGAACCATAATTTCTTTATTCAATCATCTGTTGATGAGCATTTAGGTTGCTTCTATATCTTGGCTATTGTAAATTGTGCTGCCATGAATATTGGAGTGCACAGATCTTTATGTATTGTTTTGGTTTTCTTTGGATAAATACTGAGAAGTGCAATTGCTGGGTCAAAAGGTATATCCATTTTTAATTTTTTGAGAAACCTCCATATTGTTTTCCATAGCAGCTGTATCAATTTGCAATCCCGCCAACAATGTATGAGAGTTCCCTTTTCTCCACATCCTCACCAGCACTTGTTTTTTGATTTATTGATGAAAGCCATTATGACAAGTGTGAGGTGATATCTCATTGTGGTTTTAATTTGCATTTCTCTGATGATTAGTGACCTTGAGCATCTTTTCATATGTCTATTAGCCATCTGTATTTCCTCTTTGGAGAAGTATCTGTTCAGGTCTTCTTCCCATTTTTTTTATTGGATTGTTTGTTTTGTTGTTGTTGTTGTTGTGGAGTTGTATAAGTTCTTTATATATTAAAGAAGTTTCTTAATTGAAATCCTTGCTAATTACTTTACAAGAAAATAGAGTAAAAACTGGACTCTGAGTTTCATTTCCTGTCTTGATTTAAAATCTTTCATCTCATAGACAATTAAAGGTACTTCAAAGATGGGAAGGAAGTAGTTTGGGAAAATTTCAACAAACTGGCATCGAATAATAGGTAGGTCAGACCAAGGTAGTCTAGAAAAAGCCAAAAACAAAATTGCAAAGACATCACAATAAATCGAACATTAGATTAACAAGCAAGATTGTGAAAGAATGTCAGAAATTATTTTATTTTTCTCTTTCACAGTGCAATCAAACCCATTTCTGATTTTTTAAAAAGCATTTCAGAATAAGCTCTATGGCTTCTAAGTATACTTACAGGTAACATAAATTCCTACAGTCATTTCCAGTCATAAAATAGTCAGCAGTTCATAACACCAGTCCAAATTAATAATTAAAGTTTATAAACTTTATTTCATGATAAAGTTTTTTTACTCTTATCTCAACTTGGTCTATGGTAGGAGATGCATCTTTAGTGGAAAAAGGAATTAGAGTAGGCATCTCTCTTTCCCAATTTGTTCTTCTACACTCCTCTGATTTCTACTTCTCAGGGTTCAAAGATTTAAAAAAGATTTGTTTAGAGCCAGAGAAGTTCTTATTTCACTAATATAGTCATGGTGTAACAGTATTCTGTTCTCTGTGCTCAGCACTGTATTTAGAGTTGAATCTCTTTTTGTTTTATTTCCACTGTCCTCCACCTCATTTCCATCCCCAGCAAACTACATGTAAAAGAGTGAAGTTGGACCCTTCTCTTACAACATACAAAAGTTAATTCAAAATGGATCACATGCCTAAATGTAAGAGCTAAACCAGCAGGAAGAAAACATGGGGAAGTCTCATGACATTGGATGTGGCAATGATTATGTGATACCAAAGTATAGACAATGAAAAAAAAAATAGATCAATGGACTAATCAAAATTGAAAAAAAACCTTTTTGCATCAAAGAACACAACAGGGTAAATAGAGCACTTAGAAAATGGAAAAAAAAAGGTGCAACTATTATATCTGACAAGAAATTAATATGCAGAATATATAAAGAACTACTAATCATCAGGAAATCAAATCAAAATCACAATGACATTATCTCACACTCAGTAAGGTGACTGCTATTAAAAAATAGAAAATAAAAAGCATTGGTGAGAATGTGGAGAAACTGGAACCTTGAGCACTATTAGTGTGAATGTAAAATGGTGCAGCCACTATGGAAAAGAATATGGGAATTCCTCAGCAAAATTAAGTATTGAATCGCCATATGATCTAGTAATTCCACGTCTGGGTATATATAATCAAAAGAACTAAAATCAGGGTCTTGAAGAGATACTTGCACATCCTCATTCAAAACAGCATTATTCACAATAGCTAAAAGGTGAAATGAACCTAAGTAAGTGTCCACCCATGGATGAGTGGATAAACAAAATGTGATGTCTACATAGCATGGAATGTTATTCAGCAAGGAAATTATGCAATATTCTATAACATAAATGAACTTTGAAGACACTATACTAAGGGAAATAAACCAGTCACAAGAAGAAAAATACTGTGTAATTCCACTTATATGAGTTACTAGAGTAGTCAAATTCAAAGACAGAAAATAAAATGGGAGTTGGCCAGGACAGAGCATAGTTGATATCCCACTCCACATAAACATGGCATGTTATAGAACACCAAATATTGTATGCTGTGTGTCTTCTATTCACCTTCACATGGTATTTGATGCTGCTATTATCCTGCCTGTTTAGTTGTTGTTGTTACTGAAGTTTCCTCATAACTATACATTGGAGGCATTGTGAGTGGTTAAGTTTAAGGTTTCTGGACCATGATAAACTACATCCGTACCTTATTTGAAGAAAGCACACTGAGCATTCTAGACTCAGAGGACACTTGCCCCATGACACTGATTTGGAATTTAGCAAATGATGAGATTCAGAGTTGTCCACCGTTGGATATTGGTGAGGACTTTTTTTTACTGTGTGTGGAATAATCATCATAATAATGAAATTTAGAGCAACTATCATTGACTGAATAACTACTATGCATCAGGTATGACACTGGCCTTTCCAGTTGGACCATTTCATTTAACCGTTCAAACAATTCTATGAGGTAGATATCATTATTTTTCCCATTTTTACAGATGCTTAAATAATGCTTCAGGTCAATTTAAAAAAAAATTGGGTCTTACAGCTAGGAAAATGACATGCCTGGAATATGAAACCAAGTACTTCAATTCTTAGATATCATGCCATATATAAATTAGGCCTGGATGTTCTTGATTATGTATGATTGGAAAGATAGGTATGTGCCTGTGTCTGTGTGTGTTACAGCTTATAGCAAGAAGCTGCTTAATTAATCCTGAGACAGAGCCTGACAACCAAATTTGAGCCTATAGGTTTATCTGTACCTTAATCCTGATGAACTTGCCTCTTTTCAATAATTTTAATCAGTTAATTTCACTTAAGTTACCTTTGGTAAAGTACTTAATGGTCTTCAGTTCTTTCCTAATTACAACGAGTCTATTGCATCACATCTTTTATAAATTAATCGCTGTACACAGCATATATATGTTCCAGATCCCTTTCTACTAAGCTAAGGTACTGAATATTTAATTAAGCTGAAATTGTCTTTAGACCCACTCTCAAGTCTCATATAAAGTAAGGCTTTAATACAGAATCAACAAGTGGTTGTTAAATAAATGAAAGAATTACAAAGTCAGTGTTTCTAGACCCAAAATGGTGAACAACAGAAGAACACAGTTTTAAACTTTGATTATGTGCAACAAACACTAGTGATATAATAGAGATTTGAAGGCATAAATCCCTAAACGTTTATTATTTTATGTCCTTATTTGCAGCCCAGAAACTGATACAAAAAAAGCCAAACTATTTTATTTGAAATTTGACTTTTTAAATTTAGGCCAATAGTCAAATAAATGAGAAAAGAAGCTTTTGAAGTCAAATGCAGCCTAGATTTTTTCTTTTAAGAAATATCTTTCTTTTTTCTTAGTTTTTTTTTTTTTTCGACTTGACTTAAAACTCACAGCTTCTACATCCAGAATAGATAAAATAAAATAGTATGACATAGGCATTTACTTATAGAACAGCTCCTCAGAAGTCATGATTAACCTCAACTGCAGATTTTGCTTCTAAGTTATGCCCTTTCTTTCCTCTGTCCAATCAAAATGAACATTTCTTAAATTCTGTTCACTGAGGGCTTATATTTTGTGGTATTTTAAAATAAGTATCAGCTAACCTGATTTTTCAAGTTATATAAAATTCAGACAGGGTACGCTATGTGTGCTTATATAAAGTCATGGTATCTACAATTCGTAAAAGTCATTTATTTGCATCTTATATTTCATTACCTGAGATGACCTATAATGAGTAAGCAGTCACAGATAAACATTCTCAATTTCTTGATAGCTTCTTATTAAACACCTTAAGTGTGTAATATGATTAATGTTTATAAGAAGTATATAAGATACAGACTCCAGTTCTTATGAGCTTCAATTTTTAGTACCGCCAAGACACATAGTGCTTGTTACAGAACCAGTGGTAGGCCCGGACAGACATTTTAAATGGGGTGAGATTAAGACTGGAGAATAGTAAGAGAATGCAAATGAGAGGCTGGAAGTTCTGATTGTAAAGTGAAATTTATCAGACAGTTATTTGGCTACAGGGTTAAAGGCACAAAAAAATGTTTGTTTCATGTTTTAATGTTTCTATATATCTTCATTATTATCATAGTCATCATTATCTTCATAACTAATATTTATTGAACCCTTGGATGTTCTAGGCATTGCTCCAAGAACTTTTCGCATTATTAGTTCATTAATCCCCATAAAACCCCTGCAGGCTAAGTGTAAATATATACCCATTTTAGAGATGAAGAAGCTGAAATAGAGTGATAATAGAGCTTCTCCAAAGCCAGGCATGTAGTAAGTGATAGAGTTGGGTTTATACACATTATACCATCCAAGTGGACCACTGAGCTCATATTTTAATATTCTAAACAATGCTGCCTGTTTTGAAAATTTATTTATATTGTATCTAGTTCTTTTTAAAATGCTTTTGTGTTAGTACTTTGGTTCTAAAAATACTATTAAAATGTAAATTTTAATACATTAGAAATGAAATTATTTAATCCAGCTTAAATTACAAGAGCTAAGCATCTGCTATATTCAGTGCACAGTGACAGGCTCTGTATAGAATATATGTATGTGTATGTACTTTAAATATTTTTTAAAAATATTACAGTCTGTATTTCTCTGTGCCTTGGCCATACTGAGGTGCTTACCACTCTTCAATAACAATGCACATCTGAATTGTGTTCCTTACCAGTTGAGATAAGTTAATTCGACTTTCTGCTCTACAGAAAGTATGCAGATAATAAAATACCTATCTCATAGAGTTTTGAGGAACAAATAATTTTGTGTAAATGTTCTTAGGACAGTGTGGCACATAGTAAGTGCTCAATAAAATCGGCTATTATTCTAGAGATGCTGATTCCTTTACTGGTGTCTTCACACATACTACTTTATTTTTTCACACCTAGCTAGCTCAAATCTCAGGTAGTTTAAAAAACTCTGAGAATTCACTGGAAAGATGACTTTTGTTCAGTTGTATAAGTCCTGTAATTCACTTACAGAAGCAACTGGATTGATCAGTTAACTTGATGAAATGTCAATTGACTTTCTTTCTAGTAGTAGATATACTCTCAGAAACACTTTGGTCACAGAAATGTAACATTCAGTATGTCATGTAAAGAACTTGATGAAACCATGCATTCAGAATTCTCTGTCTTTTAAATATAGCTCATATTTAGTATTTCAAACCTTCTCAAGTTAATTTGTGTGTATGGTACCTCCTTATTGTTACATGTAACTTCACTAATTCACACTTTTTCAAGTCTTTTTTTCTTTTTCTTTTTTTAAATCAGAGTAACTATTTACTTAGGAGAGAAAGGAAACTCTGGGTAAACCCCAATGAATTATTTACATCGATATGTTTTTAGGCAGATCTAATATAATGCTAAGAAGTCTATGTAGCACGGTATATTCCCCAAAACATACATAAAGAATATCCCCCAAATGAAACCTAAGTAGGACTATGTATGGTCTCACATGGGAAAGAACTGTACAATTGAGTTACATTTGGAAAAATTTAGAAATTATTCATTGAGCAACTAGTATATGCAAAAAAAGAAAGCAAACAGATACAAATTAGTTTATAATCTAGTGTGGAGATTCAAATAATACAGAGAGAATTAGCAATATATATTGATTGGGGAAATGGTGATTTCAAGTGAATATAGACTTGACTAAAAATATATGTTCGAAGTCCCGTTTCAGAGAAATGAGATAAAGGTGTCTCCACTGGGTCTAAGTGTATAAGAGAAGCAGTGAGAGGTACTTCTTTTAAATCTCATATCAGATTTATGATTATTGTAAGTCCTAGCTAAGCAAATTGTGAAAAAGAAAACATGACACAAAGCTATTGTATTCCACCTTAGCATAGGAAATTGTTTCATATTATAGTAAAAGAAAGGGGGACAAAGTAGGCTTATTATAAGATGAAGTACTTTGAAGTTGTCTTTGTTAGGTATTGCTGTTTTTCAATGTCAGGGTGAGAAATTTAACTCTCACATAGAAGAAGTCCCCACCTTCAGCTTTCTTCTGCCTGTGCTTCTATGTGGAGCTGGAAGAGGAGGGATCAGCATCTAGGTAGGAAACACAGAGACCTCTGTTTCCTCAAATTTCTGCATGTGTGGACATATGCACATACACACATACACACACACACAAACAAACACATGCACAGTTCTACTTAACCTAGAGAAACATATACATCTAGGCACAAAGTTAGAAAATCTTTTGTTTGTTTCCCCACACACAGTTAAAGATATCTATCTACATGGCCACAGGCAGTCTACTCCGAAGAGTAATGAATCCTTCAGGTCTCCCTATTTCATGGGTTGGGTTGGGGTACAAAGCAATCTAACACTTTGTAAGAAAATATTTTCTCATGTAACTTTTTTCTCATTCCCAGCATGAAAGGAATAGAAAACATTCTGAATTTCTCTGAAGTAGCTACCTACAAATTCTACTTTTCTCTCTCCCCATTTTACTAACAAGGCAAACAGACTTGTCTACAGTAACAGTGTTATGATTTATTTCATTTCCAAAACACAATTTTTTTTTTTTACCAATGTCAACATTAGTAGAAGTCTAGGTTTTAGTTATAATTTATCATTTTTTTTGTTTTTGTTTTTTAATGCCTACAGTTCTTGGTATTCCTAACTGGTCTCCCATCCAAGTACTAACCAGGCCCGACCCTGCTTAGCTTCTGAGATCAGAAGAGATGGGGCACATTCAGGGTGACATGGCCATAGACTTTTAGCTATAATTTAAACAAATACGTACACACACAGACATCCTCAGCTATATATTTTGACATATGTGTGTGTTTGCTGGTATGTGTTTCTGTTTCATTTTGGAGTCCAGGCTCTGTGTAACCTGTCACCTGCTTACCTTCAGTCCTGATGCTATTCTTGCTATGTGTCTTCCCTAACTACACTTCAGTTATATCCTTCCATCTTCTCTCTACTGTGAGTACTCGATACTTGCTCGTCTCTTTTCCTGGTACATTCCCTAATTTTTTGTCAAAAGAGTCCATATGCAGAATTTACAGCATGAATGAAATCTCCCTAATAAATCTTTAACATAAAAGTTTCCCGTAATGTGTCTCTTAGCACCTTATCATTAGTAAATATATATTTGTGTAGTTATTACTATTATTTGCCTATTTCCTCAACTAGGCTCTAAGTTCTTTGTCTTTCTTACTGAGAATGATTTCTTAGAATACAGGCTCCAAGTCTTTCTTAATGAGAATGATTTTCCTAGAATCTATCACAGTGCTTAATTCTCAATAAGAAATTTTTGAATGAGTGAATGA
>NW_006442103.1:7825018-7849385 GCF_000325575.1 Pteropus alecto | reverse complement strand
CCAAATGACTGCAGATTCTGAATAGCCACAGGTAGCATGTCTTTATCATTTTGCTTTGAATTTTATCCTTTTATATCCCAAATGACTGCAGATTCTGAATAGCCACAGGTAGTGTGTCTTTATCATTCTGCTTTGAATTTTATTCTTTTATATCCTGAAAGGATGATTTTATTTATTTATTTATTTAGAAAACTCAGCAAACAGGAGTCTTGGTTCTGTGTACAAGTGAGATGATTTTATTTATTTATTAATTTATTTAGAAAACTTAGCAAACAGGAGTCTTGGTTCTGTGTACAAGTAATTTCCTATCTTGCCAGAAACTTCTCTGCTGTAGCTGTCATCATCAGAGTCAAACACTCTACACAGGAAAATCTCTTGACCCTTCCACATTTCTTCCTTCATTTGGCAAAGTGTAATCTGTTCATGTAAAGGTGGAAAAACATAGGTTAGCTAAGAGTTTTATTCCTGTGACCTGAAAATTGATTTAAAATATCGTTTTTGTAATTTTTTGAATTCATGTCAAATACTGTTGACGCTATCTAAAACATGTAGGCGTTTATACAAACTGTTACTGAGAGGAGGTTAAAATAACTTCAGCTTAAAAAAAAAACCCAAAAAACAAAAAAAAAACCCTTTTTGTCCACTTCTTCTATCAGCACTGTGTAGCAGTGTTGGCCTAGATGGGAGTGAACATCACTATCCTACACTGGTCCAGAACCATGGACAGTGGCCTAATGAGAAATGATGTTTCCTCAAGCAAAAATGGGAGTAAAGGCAACCTGATTTTGTTCTTTCAAAATGTGCAAAATGACCCAGGATCCTATCTTTTCTCCTACTCTGTAGCTGCAACTTCTTTGCCATTTTATTCCTTATGCAGATCAAAGGTTAAAACTGAAATAGGTTACCTTTCTAGTCAGACTCAGGCTTGTTGTCCTTTCCCATCTTATTTTATTTTTAAATGTATACAACAAAAGGCCACACTACCAAGAGTAAGAACACTCTTTTAATTTGGCCAATCTCCTATAATTTCCTGTTAGTCTTTCTCAAGATTTTTTATCTAAGAAACTTTCTAGTAGATATACCTGTGGCTTCGGAACACATTTTTCTTGTCATTTACATGTATTTTCTGACTTAAACATTTTTCTTAAAGATTAAATTGTTTATCTGGTTGGTATACTTTTAATCTTATCCTAGGTCTATAACAGTTCTAAGATTATACTCTGTGATTTACTAAATAATTTGGGAAAAAAATGACAGCCTCTCCAATAATAATATGGGGAGCCTCAGCCTACAGATACCACATCACAATGACTGTAGCAGGAGGTTATTGCTCAGAAGCTAACTAATTCTGTCGCAAATCATGTAGGGACTCTGGTTCTCTCAACTCATTGGTTCTGGAGTTTACTAAAGTTTTCCTTCATAGTAACACCTGAAGAAACATTTGAACTTTCAGCCAAAGTAAGGTACTAGACCATATTGGAAATATAGCATATAAGGAAACCTAGTAACCCTAATCCATTTTCTCTTCAATGACATGGGATGTATGGCAGTCATGTGATACTGCATAAAGCCTCAATTCCTGGGGTCTATCTGGGCCTTTCAGAGGTTGATTCCTTTGAGAATGGAGAATTCACAAACTAACATACTTCCCTATGTCAGTCACCAAAGGCTTGATCATTCTTCAGTCATAAATCCTCCAAAATTGCAATGGCATAAAACAAAAGTGCATTTCTTCCTTATGCTACATGTCCATGGAAGATCAGTAGTGGCTGGAGGAGGCACAGTTGCCCTACCAGCCACCTAAAAGCCAGGTTGATAGAGAAGCCTCTATTCAATGTTGTTGTGTGTTATTCCAAAGGAAATGTTATTCCTGAGGTCTTGAACTGTTAAGTAATGCCTGGCATGGAAATGCCACATGGCAATTATGCTTGTATAGAATTCATAGGCCAGCACCACTCAAATATTCTACTCAACCACAAACAGAACCAGAAATTAAATCCCATCATTCTCCCGAAAAGGAGAAGGGAATTTAAAATATTTGGTAAACAGCACTAATGACTACTAGAATTCTCCTCTCTGGCTATCAAAAATTCCATCCATCCTTCTTCCCACACTCAAACACATTACCAACCCACCCTTTAAGGGGAAACAACCAAAAGCCCATCCAGTCCCGGCACCACGACAGAATCGAGGAAGTCAGTAAGATGATGCTAGTCTCTGCATAAATTCTGGGTATGGCTTCATATCCAGAAGGTTGAGCTCAGGGTTGTTTTAAATTTTTAGTCACAAACTGTCTTAATCTACATTTATGGATTTTCTGGCGCTTTCCACAAACTTAATTTCCTAATCCTAGCTTCTAGTCATTTCCAACACGATAATATTTTCACAGAGTATCTTTGTTCACTTATTTGTTTGGAGACATGCCCCTTTATAACTTGAAAAAAATTACGGTGCATTGGGCCTGTTCAGAAGGAGATCCATAAATCCTTCCTCTGAAAGAATTTCTTGGGCATCATCTCAAACAGAAGGCTTTAGCAACAAGTATATGAGAGTAAGTGTGACTACTCTACTTTTGATTTCGACCATGCAAAAGGATAAGTTTTAAGCAGATTTTGTTGCTCAAAACCTTCTCAGTTTATATTTTACACATTGGAGATGAGAAGGAGTTGCCTTTTCCAACTTGCCTAGTTGCCAGATTTCTGTAGCTTGTATTTCCTTTCATTTTTCTTTGTAGCCACAGCCAATTATTTCATATGTTCATCGCTTCCTTGTAGCGCTTTGTAAATGTAGCCAACAGTAATGAGCAGAGGTTGCTAACATTCTATCTTCCAGCCTCTTCTTTTGGAATGTAACTCCTTAGATGCATTATCTGTTTTTAACGACACTGCAATAACAAGCTTACCAAATTTTTGCCACTGCATTACAAATTCCTTTCATTATAGCTTTTGCTCTGTTGGCCAAGTGGCTTGTAATTAATTTTATTTTATTACACTAAACATAGACCCAATGCACCATACATTTATTCAAGTTATAGAGAGGCATGTTATACTAACAAAAAAATAATTCAAAATTTTAGTGGCTTACAATAATAAAAATTTATTTCTTGGGCACACTATATTCATCAAATATGGGCAGAGATTTTGCTCAGGATGATAGAGGAGGCACAATCTTAAACATTGCTAGTTGCCATGGAAAGGAAAAAAGGATATTTTGGAAAGACTCAAAAAAGTAATTAAATGCTTAGTTTGAAAGCAACATTCTCATTAGTCATAATTAATCACATAGTTACAATAATCTATAAGAAAGCCAGAAAATGCAAGTCTAACATGTGAGTAGAAGGGAGAAATATTTGGCCAATAACCACAAACACCTGTACAGAGTGCTACTAAAAATAACCTAAACTGGAACTGGTGAAAAACTATATAGTGTAAGTATAAAATACATAATTAAGAGCATAAATTTTAAGTTAAAGCCAAATGCATAATGAATCAGCAATATTAGGCTATTAACTCTTACTGAAAGTAAAATGGATTTTTAAATACTGGAATAGATTTTTAAAACACTTTAGGCTTTAATTGGAATTTCTCAATTGAATGATGACAAATTACATACTTCCTCTATTTAATGAAAATTTATTGAATTGTAAAAATATTTCTTCTAGAAGCAATATTCATGGAGAAAAGTCAATTTCTATATTTAGAAAAAAGCAAATATGCACTGTAAATGTATCACTTCTATGCAATTTATTCATGACATTTTAAATCCATAGTTCTTTATACATATTACAGAAATTATTAAATACTTCTCTGAGTTATATTTTATATTATTTATTTCTAATAAAGTAATTATTTTAAACGAAGTTCATGATTAGCTTAGTAGGTGTTAAGAGAAAGGTAAAATATGAACTGTATCAAAACAATTGTGTTAGTTCTCTTGCAATGCATAAGTCATATCAATGTCTTTCAACTTGTGCAATGAGACATTTTGGAATATTTCTTGTTTCTGTAAATGCACGTTAATCGTCTTAAGTCTTATAATTATATCTCATAAATATGCATTTAATTTTGCCATTCTTATTCATATAAAATGATTATTATTTTTAAGGGAAAAATTGTGACTTGACCAGATGCATATGAGCTTTGTCAGTAATTTAATGTGATCAATCAGTTCACCCTGGCCATTCTGTGCTGAGGTTCCTCAGCTCTCTTCTCTAGACTCTTCTCTTCCAGCTTCACACATTCTACCTGGGAAATCCCTCCCACCCAATAGTGAGGACTCCTAATACTTTACTTTCCCTCAATTCTTCCTTTAGATTCTTCAAGTACTGATAACGTACATCAAGGTTTTATTGCGCAATGTAGAGCTAATGCTTTCAATTGAAAAGATAAAACTAGTTCCAGCTTAATGAAATTTTAGGCACCTGCCACAAATTGTAGAAGTAAAAAAAAAAAAAAAAATTAAGGGGTATTATTTACATTATAACCTACTAAAAAGAAAGTATTTTCTGATTTTTTGATAATTTTCTCATTCTGTTCCTTGGGTTTTGTAATCGCTTAAAAATAGTCACGTAGTTCAAAGAAAATGATTAAGCTTGTCATGAAAATGACTTCTTGCTCCATGAGTTCAATGACTTCTTGAATGTCAAATGACACATTATTGTGCATTTGTTCCTGAGGATATGCTTGCTTTTATTGCTCTATTCAGAAATTTCATGATTGGGTTAAACTCTTATTGAAGACTTGCCTTTTCTGGGCTCTTGTGACATTAGCATCTTCTTGCACAAATGAATAACTCACTGATATTGAATGAATCGATGTCAAATAAGGATTAATGATGAGGTAAGTATCATCATCTGAAAAACATGAAAGTCTTTTTCAGTCATTGTTTAATATTAAATTGTATCAAGATTATAAGACAGTATATTTATTTAGTAATTTAATTGATTATAGTCTGCCTGTGCTTCAATCCATGGCTTAATCCATAGCTAATAAAAAAGGAAATGTGTCTTCAGTCATTATTAGTTTACTGATGACTTAGAGGGTAAATAATCAAAATTATCTGTTTTCTCAGGTACACATTAGTGAAAATTTGTCGTTAGTTTTGCTGTGATTAATAATATTCATAAAAAAATTCTAGAATCTGGCACGTTTAGTAATTTTTTTTCTTTTTGGCCAGACATGAACTCCTGTGGTAATGTAATAAAAATTACACTTGTTTAACTATAAATGACATCAAGAATGGAATAAGCAAGCAAATGTATTATCTTTTGCTTACTTTCTTAATGCCCTCACAGACACACATGCACACACACACACACACACACACACACACACACACACCCTCACTTCTATCCATGCCCTGCATTTGTTTTGGTTGGACACACACACACACACACACACACACCCTCACTTCTATCCATGCCCTGCATTTGTTTTGGTTTTGGGTTAGTTACTTCACTTTATACACAAATAGCACCAGTGGCTTATTTCCCATGTGTTTATTTGTCATGATTTTAAAAGTTTCTGTGAGACTTTGGGATGAGTTTCTGTTTATAATTAAATTCTGCACTTAAACATCTTGTATCCTGAGTTTCTGTAGAAAGCAATTACACAGTGAATTCCCGATAAAACTATTAACATAATACCATGTAATTATATATTTTTATTTTCATATTTTATATAAATGCTCGAATCTAAAATGACTATATTTTATTTTGCAAATATAACCAAATTTATTCATTTTATTATTCATTCACTGAATGTCTACTGAGCTCCTTTTATGGATTCAGACACCGTGCTAAATACGGCACATACTGTGTAGAACTGTGACTAAATCTGTCAAGATATCTGTCCTGGTAAAAGCTTAAATGTGATAGGAAAGTCAGAAATATATAAGATAAAAAGTAAATCAATTAATTTGTGTTATCCCTTGACCTTTGATTACATTTAGAGTTAATATCAGAGAGTGATGGGGACACTGGTTGCTTAAAACTTTTATAAACAATATATCTTATCCTTAACATTTAGGTCCTTATAAATCAATATTTATCACTGTATTATATTACCTATAAATATATATGGTATTTGTAATTCTGTTTTAATTAATATAATACATAGAAAATACTACATAAACTAATAAGACTATCTGAATTTCTGTTTTTAAGCTCATGAGAAATTACAGATGTCACTGATATACTTTTGATGGTTCTACTTAAAATATTCAATATTCATTTGGAGGGAATTAAAGGGTTTATGCATATACATATATATTTTTCTTTTAAGCATAGTAGAGTTGAACCTTATTTTCATGTTTTCATTGAGATGATTTCAGAAATTTAAATATTTCAAATGTTTTTATAATTATATGTTTAGAAACTCCAATATTAATATTGCAAAGTGACTGATTTTAATTTCACTTTTTCAGTGAATAAACACAAATTATATTGGACAAGATTCCAATCTAAGGATCAATAAGTCTTAGTTCCACACTATTGAGACCTAAAAAGACAGAGAATTTTGATAGAGTCTAAACATCAATTAACCAAAAGGCCAACTGGAAAACCTCTTTTTGAAAGTAAGTGAATGTGAATAACTTGCGGAAAGTTGTGACTTTTCAAGAGCAACTGAATTAATGTCAAAGTGAGAGAAACTTATGGAGCCATGGACATAGAATCTAGTGCTTTTAGATGTTCAGCAGCAGAGCATCTGAGGTCTGGTGAAATAGCCATGTGGCAGTCATTGAGAGTCACATGCTACAAACAAAGCAAGCAAAGTAGTTTATAATAGGCTCCACAATTTATGTTACTTAGTCCAAAATGTGCTGTTGAAATACTATTGTGTAAAACAACCCACAGTAACTGGACATTAATTCAGACTATCTACCTACCTATCTATCTATCTATCTATCTATCTAATCATCTATCATCTATTTATCATCATCTATCTATAATTTGTATAAAGCGGTACATCCCCCAAAAACACACACATACCAAAATAGTGTAGAGAGAACATAAGGCAAATCAATTTCTTCCCCCTAATAGAATGCAAGTTCTACAAGGGCAGATCTATTGTACATCCCATTTATTTTTAGTTCCCCATTAGCCTGAACAATGCCTAGATCACAATAAGGTACTAAAATATTTTTAATAAATTATAGAACCACTCTTGTTTCAAAAGGGTTGTAGGTCCTAATGAGTATCTCCGTAGTTTTGACTGTAAAGTACAAGGATAGATGCTCAGAATCAGAAATACAGAAGTATTGATTTGTGACTAAATTGCTTAATATGTAGGCAACTCTATTAGCGGCAAAGATTTTTTTCATATACACACTATAGATTATAGATTATAATGTAACATACAGGAAAAAAGCATACAAAAAAGCTTGAATTATAACAAATCTGTTAATTTAAGATTATTTATCCTAACATTTAAAAATACTTAATTCTCTCAAGTGAAATAATTTAATTAAGAGATTAAAAAACATAACCATAATGTTTGACAGAAGAAAAGCCTATGTAAAAATTTATGAAAGCAGAACTGGAAGAGAGGGTAATGTCAGAAAAGGAATCAAGCTTTACACTTTAAAGTTTAAACGTCACAGAGACTATTCAATGTTAGAGAATGAGGTGATGTCTTGGAGAATTCTAACCAATTTCCTATAAACTTAAATGTTCTTAATCTATATTTCCTCAGTGAAAACAAACAAACAGATCTCATGAATCTTGTAATACTCTAAACTCATTCTATCATTAACCAGGTAAATAGTTGATATTTAAGAATTTTGTTTTTAGGATTTTTATAAAGAAAATCCTAATTTTTTATCAAGAAAGTTATTAAATTTTTATCAAGAAAGTTATTTAGTTTTCCATTTCAAATACAACTCAGCCTTACTTCCATTTAATTCTTTTTAATCACTGTCTGATGTCTACCAGTTGGTGAACACGGGAATCTCTGGGCTTGCCCTTATACATAAGAACGGTCAACTTGTAGATTCAAAGAACAAGAAAGAATGACCTTTTGTTCTACTCTGTTTATCTCTTATCTTTATACAGATTATTCAAAGCATCCTTGGATGCATTGCTCAGATACAGCTTCTGCGAAAACAGAGGTGTGGCTAACATTGCCTAACAGAATACATATTGTCTGGCAGATATGAGCATCTATTGTTCAATATGGGATAACTGTAAACTCACAGAAGTGATGAGGATGGCAACTTGGCATGCTTTTTGTAGAAATTGGTTTACAGGAAATGCCATAACTTCAGTTAAATGTTTTAACTCCTTAGTACATTATAATTCCACTTCCATAAACACATATGAGCTCATTTATGTATATATAGATAAAACACAAGCTCAAACTCTAGTCTCCAGTCACTCTTGAATTTGGAACAAGGCAATCACTTTCTCTTCTCTATGCAGGATTCCCTCAGCCTAAAATTCTACTCACTGTTCCTGCTAACACATTGTTAACACATATATCCTTCTGATATCAATTATCTAGTCATTCCTTGGAATGCAGATCATATTGTGTAAATATTTCTGTCCTATTAAATTTTAAGTTCATAGATGGGGTATCTCATTTTTCTATTATTTTGTAACATTCAGATATACCTGGCACATATTTTATCAAAGTTTATGAATGACAAATTATGTTTTAAAATTTTTTAATGATAAATTCGCTATTAGAAATATATGTCCCATAGAAAGTGATTCTTCAGGAAAAAAAAAGTAAGTAAAATAATTTTGTTTACATATATGTTTGTAGATAAACTAATCTACCCATATGCTAAGATTCTCACTATTAACTACTTTTTTCACTTTATATAATTCATATAATATTAACTATATATGCTGTAGGGTATCATTAGATAGAATTGGATAATTGTTTTCCTGTAGTGTGCATATGAAACAGATAATATATAAAGATATTATAGACCTGTTATAAGAAGAGTTTCCTTTAATAAAGTCATATACTTCATATTACATTCAATATGTTATTATTGGTTTTTCATTGTTTTATTAAGGGAAATTTTTTCTCATAAAATGTTTTAAAAATAATAGACTTTGCATTTTTTAAATAAATGTATAAATTTAATTACAAACATTAAATATTAGGCAGCCTTATAGTCAGTGGCTATGACCAGAAAAGTATTAATTTAACAGTCAAAGATTTCCATGTAATCATGAGAATGCTGTATTCCTTTCAGTTATGATTTTAATGGGTTCACAGTGGCATATTTATTTTAACCAATTTCTATTTAGTTTTACTTCCAAAAGTAGTTAAATTAGTCACAATTTTGTCATTTCTATTTCTGTTCTTAGTTTCATCACTTGGCAATTTGTATGGCTTACCCAGCGTTTCCCCAAAGAACAGTGAGGCCTGAATATAAATGAAGTCCTAGAGCATTCTCTTTCAAGTGCAGGATCCCTGGGTTAATCTCTTACATGAAATAGTCTGGTTGCAGAACGGAAGATCTGCCATGTGGACTAAGGCTGGCAAAGTCAATATATTTTAGGGGATTTATCATGACACACTTTTCAAAAGTTTCTTCATACAATTCTGTGTGGTCTATACTAAGCTAATGACTTTGATTTTCTTTGATATTTAATTGAAACACAGCTTTATCTTGTATCTTTATTTTTTTCTGGCAAACAAAGAACTACAGAAACAGATCCTTTGGGATCAGTGCATTTTGGCGTTAGATCAGATTCAAAGGATGAATATTATTTCATTTTAGTGTTTATTTTAGGTAATAATTGTAAGATGACAACAGATGTGATATTAGAACTGCTGCAGATTAATGGTTAAAGGAATGGGTAAATATTTTCAAAATAATATCTTTACTAATATATCTGGTGAATGATGCAGAACATATAAATTCCTACCTTTAAAATCTCTATCCCTAGATATGACAATTTAAAAAAGCATAAGCATTAGGTATAACAGATTCAAAACAACAGGAAGTAGTTTGAGAAATATAGTGGTATGCTGAGAAATTCCTATTTGAGCTAGATGCTATTTTTTCCTATTCATATCGGTAATATTATTTAAGGAAATGACTAGTGGTTGTACAATTTAATAGTAATGTTTTAGTGTTAATAGGTAAGGGGAATACCTAATGATAACAAAAATGTAATTTTTTTACATACAGTAATAAAACTGCCTTGGCCTGAATTTTATTTAACACTCGAAGTATTATTTATTTGTATATTACTATTGCAGCCCAGATAATAATATAACTCACTGGCATCCCACTCAGAGAACATTCTTTAAGAATTAAAGAATTAAAAATATAGTGCCACAGAAAGTTTTCCAGCAATGGTTAAAAAGCAAATTCACACCACAAAGAAAAATTATAAGAAGAGGTGACTTAGAAGAACATAGCTTTAGACATTAGAGGGTGGTTGCCAGGAACTGGGGGAGGGTGTAAGGTAGGAAAAGAGAAACTTAACTGGAAAAGGGCTGGCGGGAAACTTTTTAGGATGATATAAGTTTTATGTGTCTTGTTTTGGGTGTTGGTTACATAGATGTATATCTAATTGTCTAAATTCATTGATCTAAACTTAAGGTATGTGTATTTTATTATAAAAATTATATATTTATTGTGTATTTATAATCTACAATGCTTATTATGCATTTACTGAGTACAATATTATTGTATCTTTATTCACACTATAGCACTATCAGACTAAAATCAAACAATTTCACAAAAGCTACACATTATATTAGGTCCAGCTCAAAATCCAGTTGTTTTATAAAAATTTCAAAATATTTGACCTACACTGGTCTCTCCCTTCTACAAACTGCTATCTATACTATAAAATTCAGCACTTAACAATTTATGTAGTACTATCAGTATAACTCTCCCGGGAACATAATACTTTCTATTTTATGTAGCAAAATATTAAGTGCTACATATACAGTATTGTAATGTCAGTTTATAATAAAATTTATTAAAATATTAAAAGTGAATATGAAAATTATTTTCTAAAAAGTGATCTGTACACATTTTTAAATTAACACTGATTTCGTAGATTCATCGAATCTTATACAGATAGCTTATATTGTTGAGCATTACAGACCTGAAAAATCCACTTATGTTTCATTTGTTGATGAATTAATCAATGTTTACATTAAAGTTAATTTTTTCCATTGTGTGATTTCAGATTTGGAGACCTCCAGTCTCTTATCTATCTTGAGTGTTGGGTATGTAGATGCCTCTGACATTAAGACCTAAAAAACCATAAGTGATCATGCCAGTCTAGTATCTCTTGGTACATGCTACAGTTCTTATTTGTGCAATGTTATAGTATTTGGCAGTAATAATCTTTAACTTAACTGGTGTAACTTTTTATTTTTTCTGTAGGGCCACTGAGTTTATGTAGAGAAGTTTTTCTATAATCCAGGTCTGTTCCTTTCTGTGAATCAATTATCATCAAGCTGTAGGGCCTGAAATCCTATCACATAGAAGGCTATGTATAGAGAATGAATCTACTGGCACAAAAAAACATTTTATTTTGATTAAAATACTACTGAGATAAAACATGGTGAATACATTTATTCCCAATGAAGAGAAACTGAAACTGTATCTTACTTAAAGCCAAGATCCATTTACCTTTTACATTTTAAAAAATGTTCCCTAACACATTTACTAATTGTCTCAACATTTCTTTTTACACTATTTAATTTTTCTTCAAATCTATCAGATTTTTTAATTTGATATGACATTTTTGTCACAATGTTGAAATTCTGGCATCACAGCAGATGGCATCAGTTTAGCGTGTCACCAGCTTCTAATATTTAATTCAGTGAAAAGTCAAGGAGTAAGGCTGTAATAAGATGATTTTTATCTTTTGCTAAAAACACTAAGCACAATTCACTTCAGCTTTTATAAAGGATTATAATTGTGGTCATGAGAAAACTTAACCATTTTTTTAAGTTATGAAGATCTCATGACCGTTATATAATTTTATGGCTAAAATCAAAACGTGTTTGTTAATTTTAATTACAGATTATCACTTGGAAAGAATGTGCTAATCTGGTGGACTATGTTGCAGAAATGAGGTATTCTTGAGAGATAAAGGCACAATAAGCCAATTTGCAGATTATTTATCAATATAATCTCACTTTCTCACAAACTTTCATTAAATGATTATGTTTTAATATAGATATTAATGATAGGTTTTTTAATATAGATATTATGATAGGTTTTAAGATAATGAAGTCAAATAAATAAGGTTTCCTTGCTCTCAAATTATTTACACTAGGAGAAACAGTGCAAAGAGTAAAAAAAACTGTAATAAGACCCATGACAGATGTGTACATGAGGTTATTTCGGAAGTTCAATGAAGGAGACCATTATGACCCACATGGGATCAAGACAAGAATGTAGGGGTGCACTTGAAGAAATAGTAGGTGCTACTCAGGTAAGAAAATTTAAAATGTATTCCAGGTAGAGGCAAGAGCATAAAAAATGTTGAGGTGGTAATGCCATTAAGGATTTGGGAAACCGAAGAGACTGTTATATTGTGGAGTGCAAGGTATTTAAGGCAAGAGTAACACTAGAGGACAAGCAGGAATCAGATTATCAACTGCCTTATGTGCTAAGCCAGTATATTTGTACTTACCAACATAAATTTATAAGAAAAGGTTTAAAACAAAAAATGACTTTTTTTCCTCTTATAACTGGCAGTAATGGGAAAGAATGATTAGAAGGGGATCAAACTAAAATGGGAAGACAGCAGGAGGCTCTTGTCATGAAGAAGGAAAGTGAGCTTGGACTAAGCTTAATGGAGAGACAATTTTAGCAAAGAGAATCCCATGACTGACATAAATATCATGTGAGGTAAAAGAGACCATCTCCCAAGTTTCTAGCTTTATGGAGACACAATATGCACCATTCAATACAGAGGGAAGAGGAGGAAAAGTTATGGTGGGGATGATGGGGATAGAAAAGACTTTAATTTTGATATGTTGAATTTGGCATGCTTTTGGAACATCTTCGAATGGCGATATCTGGCAAATGGTTGGAACTTTAATCTTTTTCTAATCATTTTCACACACATGCCTACACACACACACACACACACACACACACACTACATTACATTAAAAGCTTGTGCTGTAATCTTTTTAAAAATTACATTTCTTAAACAATGCTCTGAGTAGGAAGGGCTTAAGTGAGAGGAGTCAGAAGAGAAAAAAGAAGGGATCTATTACAGTTCAAAACTTCACATGGAAACTATCATTATTATGGTGAAAAATTGTCAAAGTTCATGCTGGCCAATGGTCTTAAAGTAGCTGCTATCAAAAACAAATAAATAAGCTTTAAGACTTTATTTTAAAAACACTGAGGACTGTGAAATCAATGAGGACCAGATGAATTAAAAGTCTGGATCCATTCGCCATTTCTGAACATAGATCGAAGACCTAGCTTGGCTCCAGCAGAGAGATTTTATTATCTGAAAGAAAGCGACAAGATTTTGGTAGTTGAGTAGGGCTGGTATGATGGATTGCAACCATGCAGAGCTCCAAAATTCAGAGATGGTTTAATCATGACTTCTGGGGGCCGCTAGGGAGATGTGTGTGATGAACTGACAAGGTAGAGAGACATTTCCCACAGTCTAAGTGCACTTAAGAGACAATGTTCCACTACAAGGAACGAACCTACCACAGAAAAAGAAATAAAATAAAATAAATAAAATAAAATAAAAAATTCCCTTTATGACCTTTGAAACCATGCAGGACAGAAGGATAAAAGCTCAGCTCAAAATCTTCAAGGGAAGAACTGAAGCATCTGTAGTCTCTCAGGTCCAAAGTATCAGAGACCCACTAAGGGTCTTAAAAATACCAGGAATGTCACCCAAAAGAGCATGATGGACTGGATCTTACTAAAAGAGCAACCTAGCTCTGACTGAATCAAAGTGAGCAGAACCTTGGTCTCAAAGGAAAACCACATCTGGTAGAAGATGTCATTTGCAGCTTCCATGATTCTTTGCTTAGAAAAGCAAATGCATAATCTAGTCTCTGGAGTTAACAGATGGAAGTTTTTAAAATATGTGTGATTAATACCTTCAAAAAATTTATTGGAAAGGGTGGAAAAAACTGGTGAAAATTGAGAATTTCAACACAGATTAAAATAGATGAAAAACACCAAAAAGACATTCTAGAACTGTAAAATAAATTACTTATTCAATGAATTTACCAGCAGAATACAGAATTAGTAAACAAGGCAACTCAATACAAAAATATATAAACAGAGCACTGAGAGGAAAAAAGTGAGTAAAAAGAAAACAGAGTTAAAAAAATGCTAATTTATAGGTATAGAAGTCAAAATAATCGGTTAGCTCTGGAGACATGATGACTGGGACCTGATAGGAGGGGCTTTGTGTGGTGTCAAAATGTTTTGTATCTAAATCTTAATGGTTATTGCACATGTACAGCAGGCATATATAAAAGTTGAGTAGTGCCTTTAAGATTTTTGGACTTCATATATAACAGGTATTTATCATAGATTAATAGCTGCTGCTTTGTAACAAAACACATTGAGTTATTTATTTAAAACATACAGAAAAATCTGGGTATATCGAATCTTCCATCGTCACTGTGGATCCTTCAGCAAACCCTCATCGGCCTGCAGCACTACAGGGAATGAGGTGACAGGTTCCATCTGTCAGCACTATCTGATATTCACGTCACTTGAGTGACAGATCTCCCAATTTCCTCTTTGAGGGAAAGACTACTTCTGAGAATGACAAAACGAAGGGTTTGAAATGTGATAGGCCACTTTGTAAGATGGCTTCATGACTGTAACTAGTAGTTTTATGTCACTTTCTGCCATACTTTAAAAATAGAATTGTTGGAAATGCTAATAATTCAGTTCGATTGAGGGTGTCTCCTACTTTTCCAAGAAGTACTACAAACACTTAATTCAGACACACAAAAAACAATACATTTTGAAGTGGTTACTGGGTAGAATAATTATGTTTGCTTTAAATGTCTTCTTTGTTATTAATTATGAAGAAGAGAGGTAACATTTAATAAACTCTGAGTACATTAGGAACCACAGACAGTAAGTTAGCTTAAAAATATTCAAAAGTAGAATAGATCAGTTATTTGCCTCCTTTACATGTCACTTATTCTGAAGTCCTTTAACAAACTACTTGTGTATTTAGATGTAGAGAAGATGACTGAGCACATATCAGTGATGTGGGTTTGAATAATATAACTTTATAAATGTATAAAACATTTATACATTAAGTTCTGATATTTGAATTCTTGTCTCTGAGGTGAGAGCACAACTTTATTTTGCACCTAATCATCTGTATCTCATTAATTCCCACCTTTTTAACATTCCACTTTTCTTTTATACAACAAAAGCTCTGAGGTGTCTTCTCAGGCTTATATAATATTTGGGTGAGAGAGCGTGAGGTAAGGAAAACACAGGGAAAAGCCTTAGAGGTATCTAAGACATCTGCCCGGTTTTGTCATCAGTTATGGGTCCTTATAAAAAAGGCTGATTCTTCGACTTTTTAAAAATGATGTGTCAAAATGCCTTGGAAGTGAATCTGTGGAGCACCTCTTAGTGTATTTCTCACAGCCATCTTCTGTGAATAGAGGTTATAGACAGTCCTTTATATATTATTGGCCAAGTTTTTAGTCTTGTGACTCTGCTGTCATGATCACAACATGCTAGACCAACTATTTTCCTCTAGAAATTAAAGGCATTCCATGATGCTCTGGTATTCTATCTAGAGAAATCAGTCCCTTAGGGTTATTGTATGTTGGGTGGTTTATCAAAATTTGTTCAGCTGCAAGTATCGAAATTCTAAAAGTAGCTTGAACCCCAAGGAAATGTATTGTTTACTTAATCAGATGTTGGGATGTGGGTGATTCCAGGACCAGTACGGCCACTCAAAAACAGCATTGAGCACACAACTATATTTAACCCTCCACGACACCTTCCTCAGCTTATTGTTAGACCTCAGGTTTGAAACCTCATAATTCGAAGATGGCTGTCACGGTTCCGGGCATTACATGGTCTCAATGTAGCAGGCAGTGCAATATGGAAAGGAACAGCAATAAAAGTGTTTTCTCCCTGCGACACCCTCATTTTTATCAGGACACAAACATTCTCTAATGGGTAACCACTAATTTCTTGCCCACAATCAATTTCACTGAGAATCAAACATATATGACTGAACTAAAGCCGTCATCAGTAATCATGAGAGCTATTGCCTAAACCAAATAGAGCTTCTGTTAGCAAGAAATACAAGTGATGTCTTTAAAGTAGACAACCAAAGATATCATCTGTCACATATGATCATCATGCAATCAAATCTATATTAGAGAGTTTAAAATTCAAGGCTAAATAGATAATACAGTGAGAGGAAAAATGTAGTTAAGAAGTGCTGAAAGGAGAAATCATAGCAGACACAGGAAGAAAGAGTCATGAGTGTGGCAGACCAAAAAGCAACAGATGTCTGATTCAAAAGCAACAATAAAATTACTGGCTTACTATATCTACTGTCTGGGTCATTAGCACTGCTTATGGGTCACTGGAGCTACTTTTATGTTCTGAATGGTGAGAAATGATTTTCCAGTACTCTTTGATATCTTGCCCTTTTGATAACAATGTTGGTTTTCTCTCTTGTTGGCTTTCCTGTGTTCCCTTAACATAAATACCACCACCTGAGTGACATGACAATACCTGTGTCTCTTGAAAACTAAAAGCACTAATATAGAGAAGAGATATTATTTAGACTACAATACTTATACAAATCATTCATGAATATTTATTGTCTCCTCACTACATGACTGATATTACACTTGGCTCTTGTATTAAAGGGTAAACAAAACAGCTTTTGCTCTCATAAGATTTCATTATATTCTAAGAGAGTGACCAAAATAAAGAATATTATATAAATTAGTAAAGTATTTTTCTGTATATGTGATGTTGAAGATGACAGTGACGCTGAACATTATCACATGCTGAGAAAGATCTTATGCATTTTTTGTTATTATTGCATTTAGTTACCATTTTAAAGTAGGTGCCCTGTGTTCCATTTTACAGGTCAGAAAACAAGGAGCTACATATGTGTGTGTGTGTGTGTGTGTGTGTGTGTGTGTATATATATATATGTATATAAAGGGAATTTTCAGCGAATGCTAGAATAACCATTGATATATAATTGTGTAAAAGATAAAAAAATTCCACAAAAGAATAAGAAAAGATCTGGAGAATAATCTATTAGAGAAAAGAGCAAAACTAAAGGCTACACACCTGCAATTAGTTTGGGATTCTGAAGAGTAATTAGGAGGTCAAACTGGATAAAGTTCAGTGAGAAAGAATAAGAATGTAAAGGAATAGGTCCCACGGTTATGTAGTGAGAGATTTTGTAAAGCTTCTTAGGCCATAGTAAGACATTTAATGTTATTCTGAGAGCAGTGGAAGTTATAAATTGGCTTAAAACAGGGGATGGTGTAATTAACTTTTTAAAGATCATTCTGGCTGTTATGTGGAAAATAGAGTATAAGGAAACCAAAATGGAATCAAGAAAACCAGTTAGTTTTTATGGTAGTGCTGGCAATTGGTGACGGTGTGAACAGATGGTAGTAACAGAAAAAGTGAATGGAAGTAATCAAATTCAGAATATATTTGAAGATAGCCTCAAAAGTACTTGTTGATAGATTAAATGTGAGGTATAAAAGAAAGGAAGCAAGGGTAATGCTTAGCTGTGCACATGAAAAACTGGTGAATAGTAACCTCTTTTACTGAGTATACTGGAAAGAACCAGTTCCACGCGTTTTTTAAAAATTTTTTAAGTGGGAACAGGTGGTGCATAAAATGAATAGAATTGAGAATTCCTTTTGAGATGTCTATTATACAAAAAAAAAACAAAACAAAAAACCCAATAACACATTTTCTTTCTAGACTAGAGTCAATAAGATAATTATTGAACCTGTTTTTCTCACTGGTGATAATATTACCTATTTGTATTAACTCATTCATTGACTCATTCAAGAAAAAATGGACAAATTATTTCAGGCCCTGGGTAATGGCTTCAGATATTTTTAGTCCTCTCCTCTCAACAGAGTTTCATTTCACCAACCATCTTTGAACACATTCATTAAGATAATTTACGAATAATGTGTAAAATTGGACTTCTTTGTCCTAATTTTGACCCCCTCTCTTGTTTTTAAATGGTCATGTTGAACTCTATTCAAGCCCTGTGATGCTACAAATTAGTAAACGCTAAGAAATTCTCTCACGATTCTGTGTTCCAGCAAAGGGCTTACTGCACAGAGCCACCCTTCTCCACGTGACAGAGACTCACGGATGCCCCCCACCCACTGTTTATCTATGACAGGCCAGACACAGACCCTCCAGATCTCCGTTCATTGCCTTGTAAATGATTAGATTAACAGTTTGATTGATCAGAACAAAATGCTTATTATCCAAAATCTGATTAAGATTCTCTCCTTCTCCAAATCTCTGAATTCTGGCCCACCTCATCCTGAACCAGCATACAGCCACTTCTTAAGAAGCACTTCCAAGAATGGATTTAATGCAGGTAGTTCAACATTTTTTGAACTACTCTCCAGTCATGCCACCCTTTCATCCCACTTCCTCACATTCGGTTCCTTCTATCCTTGTTCATGCCCCTCTGGAAAAGAAAACTATTTTTTGTCTAACCCTTCAGACATTTGCAGCTTATGTTCAGAGTGCTCTCCCTAATGCAATAGTCCTCCTCCTTCTGTTTCAACAGTCCCTTTCTACTCAGTGTAATGATGCTTTTGAACAACTCTCTTCTTTCTTAGTCTGGATTTGTTTATTGGATACCAGACACCAGACTTCGGTCTCAAAGATTTAGAGTCATCTTTGATTCACTGTGTCAATTATTACTTTTATAAACTAACAAAATTCTATCTAACTTTTTTCTCTAGAATGTACTACCCTTCACCTTTCCACTCTCCACAAGGATTGGAAAATATTACAACACAGACACAGAACAGGGAACCAGCCACTCTGACGAGAGCCTAACCATTTCACCCATTGCTAAACATTCCCTAAGATCACCTCTTCTTCTGGCTAAATATAAAATATTCAAAAAAAAAAAAAAAAAAAAGAAGAAGAACAACGACAGCAATTTTCTACCATCTAGTAAGATCCATGAAAGAGAAAGTAGGTGAGATAAGCTACCTTAGCCTGGTATTTGGGAAATAGGTAGAAAGAAGACGACTCAGAATGTAAGTTAAGGCATCGTTGAAACAAGTGACCATTAAACCTATACTAAATAAAAAGGAAAATCAGATGAAAAAATAAGAGGATTTGAGAGCATGGAAGTACAGTTAAAGAGGGAAAATTAAGAAAATAATTCTGAGGATCTCTTGGAGGAAGCAAACCAAGATAGTGATATAGGAGGCTCTAGAATGTTCTTTCTCCTATGGACAGGCCAAATGTACAGCTATACATGAAGCAATTGCCCTTCACATGGGTCATCAACCTTATCAACTTAACAAAATTACAAGAAACAGAAATCACACGCCAGATCAGAAAAAGTAAGGAAAAAAGTTTCTCTTGCATTTTTACATGGACATATTTTACAAAAACATAAAGGAAATCATAAATATTATAAACCTATGAGGCCACACCATTTTCAGATTTATTTATCATTATAGTAAAGATATTTAATTATAACTCAAGAACAGAAAAGGAACTAGAAATTACAGAAACTAGAAATTAAAAAACTATTATTTTGTCAAAACTCTAAAAATATGAATCATAAAGATGATATTTTTTCAAAGCAAAACTTTACTACCTAATGATTCAATTTGATTTCTTTCTGAAATCATTTGTTTATTAATCATCAAATATTTTTCAGCACATAGATACTGAGCACTTAAAATGCACTGGGAAATATGGCAGGGGCTGTATGATTCAGAAGACAAAACGAAGATCTTGCTTCTCATGAATCCTAAATTGTAACTGGAGAATACAAACACATATGCAACATACACAAGTGTGCATACACACCACAGACAAATCAATAAAATACGTATTCTAACGGTGATAAGGGATATAAAGCAGGGAAAACAGTAGAGAATGGCGGGACAGTGGGAAAATGGGCAATTGTAATTTTAAATAAATAGAGTGGTTAGAGAAAGACTACTTTGAGGTGGTATTTGTTTAAAGACCTGAAGGAAGTACTCAATGAACCACACTCAGTCTGTGGGAAAAGCAGGCCAGGCAGTAGCGACCCTAAAACAGTTATGTGCCTATTGCATTTGAAAGAGCAGAGAGAGACAGGGGCAGAGAAGCAGATGCTTGGGTTAGAGAGGAAATAGAAGCTGAATAATTGAGGGCTTTGCAAGCCAATGTGGCGTTTACCCTGATAGAAGGGATCTGAGCATTTTGAGCAGACGACTACCATGCCCTTATTTTGTTTCTCAGGATCATTCTAGCTGTCAATTAGGATGCAAGGGCAAAATCAAGGAGGCTGGTTAGACATTTTAAGCTGTAAACTATTCTCTAAACATCATCAATCTGTAAGTTGAAAAAATGGAAAAATAAAGCCTTCTCATTACTATATACATGGAGAATAGTGACTACCTCAGAAAGCTTTCAATAAGGATTAAGGGCTGAAAAAAAAACATTTCCCTGAAAGAAAGCTCCAGGCTGCCCATTTTATCACTGTCCTAATTTTTTTACAATATAAAACTCCACACACATTCTCCTTGATCACATGCATTTCTTTCTCTCCATTGTGTTCAACTTTTGGTTTAAGGAAGCATTGTTAAGCTTCAGTTATTTTTTCATCTTTTAAGACTTTGTGCATTAAACATAATCCATACTTTATAATTATACATCAAAACCATGCACAGTACTAAATTATAGAGTTGACCATAAAAAGAACATCTCCAACTGATGTACAATATATGCAAAATTTTCATTTGAATCAAATGGAACTCACTCATGAACTCTGTGAAGAGATAATTTCCCAAAGTTTTCAGATTTATCAAAATACGCATATAGCTCAATTTTTCTGCCTATTGACTTCATTGCTTAATTGGTATATAAAAGTGATTAAACTTGACCTGAACACAAAACTCTTAATATTTCAATGTAAAACAGCATCTTCAGATATAGTATCAGTAAGACTAATTGCTAAATATCTTATGTTTACATAAATGACATACTTCTGTTCTTGTGATTTTTTCCCTAATCTTACACAGTCCTCAGATATTTACTCTCTTTACTACTGTTCCATTTCAATGCCCTCCTTTGAATGCCAGCACATTTTGGATACACATCTACATATAAGACATCTTACTAGATACCATGGGAGACTTAGAAAACCTGCCCTGATGAAATTTGTAATCAGTTATTCCAATGCAAATCTGGGTATAGTAACTGTTATATTCAAGGCACAGGCTTAGAAATTTTTTTGGAACAGATAATCACTGAATTGGACCTGAAGAGAGAATGAGAGTTCAATAATCTCAGATCAGATGTGCTCATCATTCCCCATCATAAAGATAACTTATCCCTTTGATGTTCTGTTTGAAATAGTTATGAGGTTTTTTAGAAACAGTCACAAGCACCTTTGTATTAATACTTAATACAGAATTAGTATAATTCTGAAAACAACTTGAATAATCCATTATTTTTATTTATTTAACACACACTTTTGTAGTGCTTATTATATACCAGGTACTATTGTCAGAGTTTTCCATTTATCTACTCATTAAATGCTTGTTACAACTGGTTTTATCCAAATGAGAAAATAAACTCATATCTTTAAGACAGGAGACAGTTTTGGAGTATGATGCCCATAAATTTAGTTTACAACCAGAGGGCAGAAACAGAGGAATGGGGCGGTATCTTCCTTGATTACTTTGCAAAGACCTATTTCTCAGGTCCTTGAAAAAGACATCCTGGGCCATAATGTTGTCAAAAACCTTGTTTAATTTTTACGAGGATTTGCATACATTTCAAAGAGATAAAGAGTTCTTATAAATATATTATCTAAAGTAAATGCTTTAAGAAAAGCAAGGGAATTCTCCTCCTTGGTTTCACCAGGGAGAATTGAGCCTTATTTTTAATTTGTGTTTGCCCTTACAGTACCCACATGCACTTGGACCATCTGGTTTACTACTCTCAGAAAAAGAAGAAGAAACTCAGACGTAGGCACAGGAGATGGATGTAGTTGTTGCTCTTGGAGAAGAAGAAACAGGAATGAGTTAGAGCCAAACTATTTACATGTTTAAGTTATAGAGACATGACTAACTATAACAATGGATTGAAAACAAAAATAACCAGCTCTCTTAAATACTATATTCTTGAAAATACATTATTATTATAGCTATAATAATTGCCCTAAGGTTCTAATTACAAGAAAATGAGTTAAGTGAGATTTCAATAACAGAAGTCCTTTACTGAAAAGTTCTACTCCTGATAATTTTTTATAAACTTATTTCAAAGTATAAAATATGTACAAGACACTGTACACTTTGCACATTATTTTAAGGTTAGCATGCCTATGTAACCAGATTAAAATAAAGAACACTATAAGCACCCTATTTCAAAAATGTTGTCATCCTAAATTCATGATATTCTCCTATAAACCCCTTGTCAAACAAACTCTCAGATCATTTACCATGGCCATTTTTATTCTTTTGTCATCCACAGATAATTTATGTTTTACTCTGATTCTTCTATGAATATATTTGCAACCAGTTACAGGCCAGAATGCTTCATCTCCAACAAAAAAGTTACTGTCTCAGGGGATCCATGAAAGGGATTATGACAGGTAGTCTGGAGTACAGGCTTCTGACAGCGCTGTTTAGATAACTTTAACCACTGACCTGAGTAAGGATTTCCAAATCTCTAGTGCAGAAGCTGATGGATTCATAAAACTGCCGAACCAAGATCAAGCAGAACAACAACAAAATTACATGGAATCAAATGGACCAATAAAAGATGATTACAGTTTTTGTTTGAGACATTGTTTGTTCTTTAATGTTCCATTTTCTGTAAATAAGGAACTCTTTTCTCTTTTCTCTTAAGCTATCTATAACTCATAACAATTTAGTTTACACTTTTATAAACAAAAAAGAAATACTTATCCTTCTCCCTATCTGGTCCCTCCAGAATTCAGAAACTATTGTGGAGTATTTTTATTTTCCTTGAAACACAATTATTTGTGGAAGCTCAATAAGAATATGTCCTCTTTGTAATAGGTCATGATTGAAAACATCAGTTATATTACCAAGGTTTGCCTGGAATGTTGTATTTGAGAATACTGCATAGAATCAGATATGACCAAATAGCTTTAAACAACTAAGATTGACTTTATAGAACTAATGCTTACAACACTCTCTTGGAAAAACTGGTCTGGTACCTGGCTTATAGGAGTCCTAGCCTTAGAGGTGAATAAAAAAGTTTACTTCAAGGCAGGCCCAGGAAGGTTAGGATATCTTGGGGACCTAGAGAAGCAAGGAATTTACTCAAATCTGTAAGTGATGCAGAAGTCTGGTGGTGAGTTCTTGGAGGTGGTGTTCTAAGCCCAAGAGGCATTTAAAAATCTAATCTGAAGAAACTGTGGTCCATATATAGAATGAAATATTACTCAGCCATAAGAAGAGATGAAATACTGCCATTTGCGACAACATGGATGGACCTTGAAATAATCATACTAAGCGAAATAAGCCAGACAGAAAAGGTTGAAAATCACAATATCACTTATATGTGGGATATAAACCTAAAAGCAACAGATGAACAGGACAAACAGAGACTCATGGACATGGACAAAGGACTAGTGATTACAAGAGGGGAGGGGGAAAATAAAGAAAATTTAAAAGAAATAAAAAATAAAAAATGTATTGGGCTTTTCCCCCTTTTAATAAAACCAGGATAAAAAGAATCTAAAAAAAAAACCAATCTAATCTAAGATTCTATATGAAAAGTTCTAGCAAAGCAAACTTCATAAGGCCTATATAGTAAATTACAGCCTTGCTATTCTCGTGTAAATAACCAGGCTAAATCTAATGGGACCATACTTATTTCATAAGCAAGAATCTGTGAAAAGGCAGAGATGACTATAGAAAGAAATGTTATGATTCAATGGGAAACAATAGCACGTCCAAGGATTATATTATAACCTTGTTTATTGTTTCTGAGGTACTTTTCATCTCCAGGTAAACCCTATTTTACTTTCTACTCTTTTATCTACCTGTGAACTGGTCTGGATTCTGCTTCTTATGCATTGTTAGTAATTAACCTTCCCAATTTCTCTTCCACCCTCCTGGCATGGCAACCCTGAGAACCAGACCTGCCCTGTTTCTGAAGCCCACCAAGCTAAAGCTGG
>NW_006442103.1:7808178-7824954 GCF_000325575.1 Pteropus alecto | reverse complement strand
GTGGAACATTCAGAAATTTCACTGAAATGCCCATCATCAAATACATTCAAACTGCAAACCAGGAAATCCACTGGGTTGTCACTGTCGCCCTTATTCCACCATCTAAAGAGGATTCCAGCCCGATCTAGAAACTTTCCCCACTGACAGGACTCAGGACTCAGAAACTGGGTGTCCAACTATTAATCTTTGCTTTTCTTTTATTTTCACAGAAACTCCCTTTATTAAATGCCCATTCAACAAAAGACCTCTAGTACCAAGTCCCTGTAGATAGTTCAGTTGATCCTTCATCAATAAAAGATCTAATGAGAAAGAGACTTACACCATTCAAAGGAAAGAAGAATGCATCTCCATTACTTGAACAAGACGAGGGACTGACAAGACACCCTCCTTGACCTAACTTCAGTCAGGCTCCTCCAAGCCCTTTCAACCTCCAACTTGACATTCATCCTTATGGGGACAGCATGGCTCAAATCTAGCAAGAAATTCTGCCTTCAACAGGAATCCTGTTAGGCCTGTTTAATCAGAGCCCCACCCCTCCTGATACTTCCTCTTAATTTTCTGTTCATCGATGCTCACCCTGCTTGGCTATATCTCCACTTGTCCATGCTGTATATAGAACTGTATTTGTAGAGTTCTATATTGAGATCTCTTTCTTTTATTGTAATCATTTCCGAATAAAATCTGTTTTTATCACTTTAACTACAGTTGAGCTCTGGTTTTCTTTTAACAGCTATCAGTCACATATACATATATCACTTTAGCAATAAAAAAAGATAATTAAAATGCCAAATGAGTAATATAAAAATAGGTGCTAATTAGTTAAATTCAAGCTAATTTATTGGATCTAGAAAGCTAAATATGACTTTATTTAAGTCTTAGATTGCAACATAAATTAAATGTGGAGATACAAGTGAAATGATGTATACACGTGGAAGATACAGGACCGATTTGGCTGATACTGCTGATTTTGTAACAGACATAATCTGATTAGCGCTAATAAGAGTTAAGATTTATTGAGTGTACTGTTGTAAGTGCTTTGCAGGCATTATATCTTTTAATACTTACCAGCACCTTATGCGGTAGGGGCTGTTTTATCCCTATTTTAGATATGATTTTAGATACAAATTTAAAAATAAAACTCAAGACAAGACAGAAAATAAAACATTAAAGTTCATAAACTGAGTATCTTCTGTAAGTTGGAATAAAAGAGAAACCCATGATTTTGGAAGACAAGTCCTGAACGCAGAAGTGATAAATTCTAATGCAATTATAATTTCCACAATCAAGTCATTCATTTCAAAATATCTCACTATTAACTTGTCTAGCTTGCTGTAAGCCAACTCACTTAAAAATATATCTCCGTTTGGTATTCTTCATCCCATTATTTCATTCTTGTTTCATATAAACACATTTCTCTTTGTCCCTAAAGGTGTTAACAGCTCCTTTGTTACTACCAGTGGGATGCTGCAATATTCTCTGTAGTTTTCCTCTGCCCTAAAACCAGTTTTGTAAAAAGTCCTTCCACACCTGGGAGGGGGCAGGTTAGGGAGCAGCAGAACCCATGCCTGAGCCTTCAGATTCTTATGGTGCACCAGGAGTAGACTAATTACCTAACAGAGTAGACTAATTACTTCTCTCTCAGGTGTTCAAGCCAACCCATTAAATCCAAAATCCTAGAAAAGGTACACCTGTGGCGAGGAAGGTGGCCAGTTGAGCCTTCTATTTTGTTGAACTTGCTCTATCATCTGTATTATAGTCTCCACTTATGTGCCTCAGATTCTTGCCAAAATAGATTTGTGAGACACACAGGCTTTCTCCACAACAGGCCTTTACCTCTCATGCTAGGCTGTGCTGGAATATATAACACTGAAAGCTTAGAGGCAATAAAAATGGTGATGGTAGACTCTGAGGAAAATAAGCTTCAACTTTTGGGGTAACTTCTTCAGATGAAGTTACAGAAAGGCATTTATTCAGAAGAGGAACTGGTTCCTTCAAAAAGAGGAGGGGTGTCTGCCTCCTCTGGTGCCAAGGGAGGTTTAGGGAAATTTATAAATTTGATATTCTCGGCCTTATCGATGTCTGTCCAAATGTCCTCATCCCATGTTTTAGAGTCCTATTCCTTCTCTACAGGTGTCTTTGTTTTGGCACAGGAGCTATGGAGTGGGGAGCGGAGCACATTGTATTGACAATCTGACTCCATCTCTTATTCTCAAATCCAGTCTGTCATTCTCGTCTACTTTAGGAGATGAAAAACCCCTTTAAAATTTATCTACAGGTTCCTAATTGTATATCTATCACTTTTAATTTCCAAACAATACTTTTAACATAACAACTAAGTACCATAGTCACTTGCTCTCACAATGCATTGACCTCAACTTGTATATATACCATGCTACTAGTATATGATTTTATATAATCATATATATGTAAAATACATGTATAATTATATATAATATATAAAGAATATAGGAATATATATATATACGCACACACATAATCAATAGTTAAGATAGTATGATGTGACCAAGTGGTCTAAATAGTGATTCTCAAAATTTATTAAGACTTCATTAAGTTAGAAAAGATAGTTTTATAAAAAATTTTTATTAAACATATAAAGCAAGTTTTTCTCTTACAGACAAATTAAAATAATATAAGTGAAGGAGATAGAGTCTATAGACTCTAATATTAACACTTTGGAAAGAATTTGATAAAATACATTTTAATTATATTCTAATTTTCCTCAAATAACTCATATCTATTTTTGAGTTGAAACCTCATTTTTGGTTTTTTGAGGCACTAGGTTTTTTCAGTAGCTAAAATTTACATTGGAACTGAGGTGGAGGTAGAACTCCTGTTGGCATTAAATTATCTCCATTCTTTTTCTTTGGCCAAATGTTTCAGAAAACTTTGTTTTTCTTTTCTTTCCTTTTTCGACCACAGTTGACCCTAAATATTATTTTATATTAGTTTCAGGTTCACCGCATAGCAGTTAGACATTTATATAATTTTCAAAGTGATTCCTCCTGATTAGTCTAGTACCCAGCTGGAAGTATATATAGTTATTACAATATTGTGAGGTTATTACAGAAAAAATCTTGCTTTATTCACTCAACTTTCTTATTTTAGAGTTTATAGTTTATTTATTTTGACACTCCCTGTAGAAGAAAATAAATGAGAGGAGATATACAGGGCAATATGCAACAGTAATTATGTATAATTTTATTTAAAGAAGTAAATACTTTTGCTCAACTTTTTAGGCTTTTCCTAAATATTTATACTCCCAATTACTGTGAATTATTGATTCTGCATATAAATTCTATCACAAAACAGCTTCAGAAATGAAAACTTTTAGGAATTCTTCTGTAAAGGCTCATGTTGCCTTTAAACACTAGGGGTTTGAATAGAAAATCATATCTAATCAATATTTTTTAGCATAAACTTAAATTGATTTCATCATAGTTGAAAACATGTCCCTTTTTAAATGACTATTAGGAGAGGTAATGACATTTTTTCTCATAAGGGTAAATCCCAATTTAGAAACTAGGTGAGACTATAATAATATTGTTGTCATTTAATGAAAGATGATATAGATGCTGAACTACATTTTACCTTTGAGGCAGCAGTTGGATACTAGCAGATTCAAATGAAAAGTTAACGGAAGCTCTGCGGATCCACAGATGTCCATGTCTTGTTTCTATTGTTCTAATTGTGGAACAGCAAATAGCAAGTAAAACTGAGTCTTTACCTGGGTGGCAGTGATGACTCAGCCTTGACTAGTTAATGTGAAGTAGGCGTTCGGCTCAGATATATTTTTTTGTCACACTGTGGGCTGTCTAGTGCTCTGACTTATTTCTTTTTGTAAGAGTAAAATAAAGGCAGTTGTACTCACAGTTCCCATCATCTCTAGTTCCATCTCTTTGCTTGGTATTTGCTTAGTGCTTTATTAGTATGAAATCTCTGGCCTCCATGTTGTCTACAAAGAAAGTAATAGAAATGTAGACAGGTGTATTCATAAAGAGGATGATTTAGGGAAATTATATAATGACAGCTAATTAAATTAAAATAGATAAAATGTTCGTACCCATGTTCTTTTAGTGATTTGCAAACAAATTGTAGAGTTGAAAGACCTAATAACTACATAAAAATGATTTTTTCATATAAACATTTTATCTATTTACTATCTCACTTCCTATTATTTTCTTTTGCAGATGAAACAGATAATATATCTTTCAGAGTAATATATTTATAGTTTTTTTCTTTTCAAGTCTGAAAGACTTGAAAACTTGCAAACTATAATTTCTGATGTTTAGAACATGTATAACAATATATACGAATCTACAACATACTATTCTATAATTTTAGACTTTTAACTTATTTAAACTCATTGCATTTCTCAAAAAGTAGTTTGCTCAAGTAATTAACAGATTATAATTTTGAATTAATAATGTTAATAATCTGAGTCACACATTTTGTTTATTTATTTACTGCCTACAGCACCTGGTCTTCATAGGTGGTCTCCCATCCAAGAACTAACCAGGCCCGACCCACGAATTTGTTTAATAGTTGTGAAGAGAACATTTTCTAATTTATTTATCCAGTGTTTTTAATCTCACCATATAATAAAATATTGTCTGTTTAAACAGAAGTCCATCCTCTCAACAAGTGTCCTTAAAGTCCTTTATTTCAGCCTGTTCATTAGCTATTCATGTTTAACAATTATCTATGCAATACCAAAATAATATTTAAATGATATTCTAGGGCATAAATATATATAACTCAGCAAGATTTTTGCTTTCAAATTAAAAGTAATCAAACCACATTGATTATTTATTGTAAAAATACCTTCTATTACTAGGAAAATTAATCTCTGCATTTTTCCATCTTTAGTGGTTTCCCAAGCAAAACGTTATTGCCAGAAATTATGTGTGTTTTGTGGGCCAGTGTATATACTGTATAAATCATATCTTCTATGGCTGCTGTCTTCTGTATTATTTTAGGATGTACCATGCTTTTCTATAAATAAGTATCTAAAATATGTAAAATTTTTCTCTGAATCTGTGATTAGTTCCTTTTTAGCCAAAGGAGATTTCTCCCATGATCAAATTCAATCATTTTTCTATGATTTGGAATTTTGCCTGAAATATGCTTATTTTTATTTATGAAAAATGTGGCAGAAGATCTGCAAGTGCAATTTAGTAACACTTATATAAGATATTTTTTTTCCAATTTAAAATCGAGCTTACAGCTAGAAATAGCAAAACAAATGGAAGAAATACCATTATGAATTTGTAAATGCTCTGAATTAAATAGCATGGCTAAGAAAATGAATGACAATACTTTGGCAATTTTTTACTTTAATATCATACTAAGAGTGGACAGAATGTCATTATTAAACAAAACTGATATACAGCTGGAATACATCATTCTAAAAGTTTTCAATGAGCTCACAAGAGTTTATGATGAAAAATATTGGAAACTGAGGTTGATAAAGTGCATATATTGGGATGATTCCATAGTTTTTTCTTTTTAATTTTTTCATATGGTATAACAGTTACTGATTCACTGTCTCTCAGCTATAAATTCACCCTTTTTGCCCACTCTGTGAAAATGAATCTGACCCCCCTAAATATTTTTTCAGTAGAGGAAGGAGGAGAGACACTGCGGAATGGTTTTGTTTCCTGGTATTGCCGTGCTCCTTCGGCATGCTTCTGCAGTACGCTGGGCTTTCTCTAGCACCACCAGGCTGCTCCAGTGCTCACAGCTCCCCTCTGCCTGATTCCTGCTATGCATGGAGGCCAGCAGCACCTAGCCACCACCAACTTTCTCCTGACACCCTTTCCGAATATTTTGTAGCAAAGTGCCCGCAGTAGCTTTCACCAGCACTCTTGAGAGCAGGTTTCTGGCCTTCCGTGAACCACAACTCTGCCTTCTCTATAAGATCTTGATCTAAGTCCCATGTATGTATTTTGAGAGAAGGGTGCTATTTCTCGGGTGCTCTATCTCAGCCCCAGGGGTAATATCTGTTCTTTTATATTATTCCTACAGTCAGTGAACTAACTAGAGATTCTGGAGTGATTATGTTTGCTTATGCAGCTATCAGCTAACTTGTTTGGTTGACCAAAACTTGGACTCAGAAGCAGACTACAAATAATGAGACTGAATTTCCAGAGCAGCTGTGGCATAATGTAGAGAAGGAAAGGCAAAGGCTTAGGGAGGTGGGACAGTTGAACTGAATTTATCACCTAATATTCAGTTGTAGATGTGATATCTTTATTGGAACAAATAAACACAAACTTTGGTTCAGTTTCCTTATTCTGCTTTAATAAATTACCAAAAACTCAATGAATAACAACAACATAAATGTATTCTCTTATAGTTCTTGGGATCAGATGTCCAAAACATTTTAATGGGCTAAAATCAAGCTGTCTACAGGGCTACATTACATACCATTTTCTTAAATTTTATGAAGAGTTTGTCCAAAATTGTTATTATTTCTTCTTTAAATGTTTGATCAGATTCACTAGAGAAGCCATTTGAGTTTGTGGTTTTCTGTTTTATAATTTTTACCTATAAATTCAATTTTTTTCGTAGATATAGGACCATTCACCTTACCAATTCCTCTTGAAAGAGATTTAGTAGTTTGCATTTTTTAAGGATATTTTTTCCTTTTCATCTAAATTGTTTAATATATTGACAAAAATTGTTCGGTATTTCCTTATTATTCTTTTAGCATATGTAAAAACTATAGTAACATCACCTGTCTCATTCCCAAAATCCTTGCAGGACATTCGGTTCTATCCAAAATATCCACTGAGACATTTGGTTCACACTCAAAGATCCTGTCATAAAAGTCCACGAGCATATTTGATTCATACAAATGGTGGCTGATATTTGGTCCTGTCCAAAACATTCACACTTAAGAAAACGTCCCTTGGTTCCAATAATCCATAATGGTTATTAACACTTTTGGTTTATAGAATACATGAAAAATATTGTTGTGTTTTATTGCCCCAATAATTGTGTTGTAGCTGTATTGCTAACAACACTCCTTCTCACTTTGATAGTCTAACTGATAATGACACATGGGATTAGGTTGATGGGTTGGTGTAGACAAAATGTCTGCTAGTCCTTGATATTAGAAATTTGTATTTTCTCTCTTTATTTTCCTTATTAATATCGCTAGTGCTACAACTTTGAACTTTGTTGACTTTCACAAAGAACCAGCATTTTTTCCCACAAAGAATCATTGATTTTCTACATTTTTTTTCCAATCTCATTGTATTCTGTGCTAACCTTTAGAAATGGTTTTCATACTTATTTTGGGTTTAGTTTGCTTTTCTTTTTTTACTTTTGTTAGATGGAGATCACTGATTTAAAAAATTCTTCCTTTCTAAGATAGGAATTTAGTGCTATAAATTTCTCTCTAAACACTGCTTTACTGCCATCTTACATAATTTAATGTGTTGTATTTTTATTTTCATTTAAATAAAAACATATTATCTTATTTTCCTTTTGCTTTCTAATTTGATCCATGGGTTGTTTGCTGTTTAATTTCCAAACACTTGAGGATTTTCTAGACATCTTTTTGTTGTTGATTTCTAAGTTAGCTCTATGGTATTAATGGACAATATATTTGAATCTTCTAAATTAATTGAAATTTGTTTATTGTCCCAGTGTAGTTTATCTTCATAAATATTATGCACATACTTAAAGAAAATGTACATTCTGTTTTGTTGGGTTGAGTGTTCTATAAATATTAACTAAGTTAAGTGGTTTTAAGATAAGTTCTTTGTGTCTATTAAATCATTAACTATTTTCTCTCTAGTTACTCAGTGAGACACACCACATTTGTAGACATTTCCTTTTGGCTTGCATTTTATCAAATACTGCTTCATGTATTTTGAAGCTCTGTTGCATTATGTATATACACAACTAAGATGGGTAAGATTTCTTCATAATTCTCTACCTCCATCATCATCAATCACTATGACATTATGCTCTTAATTCCTGGTAATATTCCTTACTCTGAAAAATTCTTTGATATTTACATAGCTCCTCCAGCTTTTGCTTTGTTTTGTTTTAACATGGTATATATTTTCCATACTTTTATTTTTAAACCTATGTGTAACTTTGTAATGAAAAAAATTTTGTAGGCAACATGTACTTGAATCTTGCTGTTTTACCCACCATGAAATTTCTGCCTTTTAATTAGGGTGTCTGTAACATTTAAAAGTTTTTTCTATTGCAGTTGACATTCAATATTATTGTATATTAGTTTCAGGTGTACAGCATAGTGGTTAGACATTTATATAATTTACAAAGTGATCCTCCTGATTAATCTAGTACCCACCTGCCACTATACATAATTATAACAATATTATTGTCTATATTCCCTATGCTGTACTTTACATCTTCATAACTGTTTTGTAATTGCCGATTTATACTTCTTAATCCCTTCATGTTTTCCACCTAACAATCCCCCAACACCCCTCCCATTTGATAACCATCAATTTATTCTTTGCATCTATGAGTCTGTTTCATTTTGTTTGTTCCTTTATTTTGTTTTTTAGATTCAAAATATAAGTGAGATAATATGATATGTCTTCCCTGTCTGACTTATTTCACTTAGTATAATATCCTCTAGGTCCATCAATGTTGTTGCAAATGGTAATATTTCACTCTTTTTTATGGCTGAGTTACTCCATTGTATACATATACCACTTCTTTATACAATTGCCTATTGATGGGTATGTAGGTTGTTCACATATCACAGCTATTGTAAATAACACCGCACTAAACAAACATAAGGTGCATATATCTTTTTGAATTAGCGATTTGGATTTCTTTAGACAAATACCCATAAGTGGAATCACTGGGTCATAAGGCAGCTTTATTTATAATCTTCTGAGGAAACTCCATACCGTTTTCCATAGAGGCTGCACCAATGCGCAATCCCACCAATAGTGCGCGAGGGCCCTCTTTTCTCCACATCCTTGCCAGCACCTGTTATTTGTTGATTTGTTGATGATAGTCATTCTTACAGGTGCCTGCCAAGACCACCCTTTTGGTGTGCCACTTGTGGGCTAATTGGGTGGTGCTCTGTTGTGGTCTGAAGCCGGTCATTGGGTATACAGGTTCTGGGGCTTCTTGGGAAGATCCCCCATGCAGGCCAAGATCTGCCTCTGCCTGTGACCAACCCAGGGTTACCAGTTGGAGCTAAAAGCTATCCTCATTTGGTCGCTGCCTGTGCTGGAACTGGAAGTAAGTGGGAAAGGCCATGCTGTGAACCGAGTTGGCTGCCACCAGGACCTGGCCTCCTTCTTTCCTTAGAAGAGTTTTATAGTCAATTCCCTTTCCTCTATAATCATACTAAACCAGGATATGTGGATAAGGGAGTATCTAAATCAGGTGAGGCCAACTTCATGTGTACACGGATGACAAGTACCATCATAACCTGGAGAACATCTTATCAAATGGATAGCCACTCCTGTACCCAAACAGAGCCAACGTTGCCTCATTTTTAAATTTGGATATTTATGAGAAATGGCCCAACTTTTTAATGTTGATGACTAATTAAAAACAAAACAAAATATGGTTTCTAAACAAAATACTTCAGGAGGACAGCAGTTCGCAAATTTGACCTTATTGGTATTTATTTTATATATATATAAAGTAAATATTTTAAGTATTACTTTATATATATAAGTAAATACCAGCAAGCTATATATATATATACATAAAATCTTCCACACACATTTTCTGGGGAGAAATCTAAATCTGTTATTTTGTCTCTTTGTGTAATTACAAAACATATGTAAAAAATATATATGTAACTGCTATATTTTATCATCTGGCATGGTTCAATATCTTTGATTTTTTAAAATATATATTCTGAGCATGATTTATTATTAATTTTTTTTGAGAAAATGAATATATTATCTAAGATTACTGAGACTCATTCACCCAGTATAATTAAAAAAAAATTATCCAAGAGTTTGAAGCAAGGAAGCATTTTTAAACAATGAAAACTCAGTTATTCTGCATGTACAAATCTAGGAAAAAATAATCATTTTCATTAAAGAAAGAATATACATGCTAGTTAGAGAACGATAATGAAAATTGTCCTTGGCCTAAGTTTAAATGTGTCTTGGTATTTTACTTCATATAACTGGATTCAATGGAAAATTAGAGGTTGGCTCTGGACTATGCAAAATCTGATGTAAATACATTTCAGTTAAAATGGAAAAAAATATCACCTAATTGAGGAAAAATACCTTCACTCAAATTGGTCATTTTTCATTCTGTAGAAAAAAATACTGAGATAATTAGCTGAAATTGCCAAGTAAACAAAATACTTCATCATTGTGAAGGCATCATCAGTGTAAAAAAAATATCAACTGGACAAATTAGTCTCCCAAATGAATATTGGACTTTCCAGTTGCGGCACTTACAAGATAAGTGACTTTTACTAAGTCATTTGAGTTCTCTGATACTCAGTTGCCTCATTTTTAAAATGAGATATCTTTTCTTACAAAGAGTGAATTGTAAGTTTAATGTGAAATAGAACTATTTCAGGTAGACACAGAATCTACCATATATAGTGACTCCCTCTTCCCTCCTCCAGCCTAGGACTAGTCAAATACATGATTGATTAAATCACATTCTTAGGATTTTATATTATACTGTCCATGTCAGTGGAGAGCATCACAGTGTTTAAAGAATCTTGACAAGAATACATAATAGACAACAACCTAATTTAATACTGGGATTTAGAAGGAATTAAATATGTTTTATATGATTCATTTGTTTCATAAAATGCATCAAATACCTTGTTGTGGTTAACATAAAAAAAAAAAGTCCATAAGCATACACATGTTTTTTTAAGTTCCATATTAAGAATTATATAAATTAAGTTTACCACATGGAACATTCATTCAATAACAGTCCAAAAAGAATTAGGGGTATATATAGCGTATCAGGTACAGTACTATGATGTAGGAGATATAATAACCATTATGATTATGCTATTCCATGGCAAAGAATAATGTCCCAAATTTATAGGGAGTTACGCTAGTATGCCACAAGAGAAGTTAATGCAGTTTACATGGGGTGTGGAGAGGACTGTTGCACAGGGCAGGATTGTCACTAGCCCAAACGGTACCCTTATGTAAGTGAGAAAAGGGTACCACTTCTCCTATGCAGACACATTCCTGAGCCAGGAAGCAAAGCTTGGTGAACAGAGTGCCATCTAAATTTCACTTCCTATACGTCCCCTTGCTCAGTGTCTGTACGGTACATACAAAATACAACAGACTTTGTGGCCCCAGGTCAGGGACTGTAACCCAGTTTTGTTTTGGTGATAACATTAAAGATGGCTGCCACTGCGCTACCTAGCAAATCGGTGGATGGAATGTTCAAACTATGGATCCTGTAGTGAAGAAAACACTGCAAAGAGGACTGAGCAACAATGCAGAATCCTCGCTCTGGACTCTTAGTTTCGTAAGCCTCTTGGTTGTATTTCGTTCCCTCCTCTGAATAGGATCATGTGTTTCCTATCCACCTAGGTCCAGGAAAATTCTGATGCAAGCCTGCTAATCCCCTTCCCCTCGTGGTTCCTGCCTAAGTCCACTGACTGCCTGATGATGCACATTCTGTCCACATCTCATTCCCTAGATTTATGGTTTTCAAATTATATTTACCTGACTAAATCTTTCCTCAAAATATGTAATAAGAATTCCTAGCAGAGTAAATGAGGAACAACTAGCCCATAGTTCCACCTGCTGTTTTATCTGCTCCCCTGCTCCCAGGTACCTCTGGGACATTGTCAGGGCGACACACACGGAAGCATCGGGCTCCAGAACTGTCGAGGTTCTCTTGTTCCACAAAAGATTTGTCCATCTCTCACTTTCCTCAGACTCCGATTTTCTCTTGGGAGAACTAGAAGCATATGCATTAGATGAGAAACTCACGGACAGAAGTCGAGATACTCATTGTCACTTACCCACGATTCATGAAGCCTCCTAACTAGGAACTCATTTTGTTTCTCCCTTTGCTCTAAAGGAGATTTCAGGAGGCAGTGATAGGAGAGGTATTTTTATAACTATTTAGGCAGGCATGACTTTAAAAATATATATAAGCCAAGGAACTACATGTATTAGAAGCTGACTTCTAAAATTCATGGCCATTTCAGAACACTGTGCTTTTTATAAGGCTCTCTTACGGAAAATAAAGCTAGCTTCACAAACACAAGAATGAGCAATACTTCAGAAATACAATGAAGCATTAATCACTACTATCCCTTTTCTCTAACCTCACAATATGTTTCTCTAACATATAACATATTCCCCAAAGTTCAGGTACAATATTTTTCGAAGCCAAACGTGGTATGAATATTTTACTGTCTTTCTGGATATGATGAGAACCAGCAGCTATTCCATAACTTAAATTTGGCAATTTTGTTTTCACTGCCATTATAATGTTGACACCATCAAAATTCACACCTGGGAATGACTGAACTCCTTTGCAGTAGTGCAAATATTGCTTTCCAGGGAATCTAAGTAACAGACATTATCTTTTTTAATCTCTACTAACAGGAAATGAGCCGCTACTTTAATTTCCAGTGGAACATTAACAAGAAAATCCTCGGCATGATAAGCAAAATCCTCTTTCTGTTCACCTGGATCGCCTTCTCTTTGAATGCAATTCAGAAAACGCACAGATTGATTTCTACTTTCATGCATTAGAAATGAAATAAAATATATTTCTGTTTGTTAACCTGTTAACTGTCATTTAATATAATTATTTGGTCATCTGAAATTTTATCGGTGTGATGTTCTTTTGGCTGCGGACATGTGTATATTAGTAAATTGAAGGCACTTTCAAGAAGACAACCAAGAGGCTTCATGAGCAGCTAAAAATTTGAGGGAACGAGGCGATTGGAGAGCAGGCTGTGTGTTATGAAGCACGAGGGAGAACTGGAAAACAATCAGAGTTAAGAGGCCAAAATTCTAGTCCTGGTTTTACAACCAACCAAGCCTAACGGTCTGCTTCTGGTATTATTATGTTTACGGCATACCTTTTGTAGTTGTCTGGAAGTTCTCAGATATTCTACTCTGTCTTTTCGGTTTTTTTTTCTGATTCCTTTCAGTTTTGGAGGTATTTCTTGAGATGGTCTCAAACTCAGAGATTCTTTCCTCCGCGATATCCAGTCTATTAATAAGCCCATCAGAGACATTCACATTGTTCATCATGTCTGCTGGAGTCTCTTTTTGGTGCTTTCTCAGAATTTCTATCTCTCTGCCTACGTTGCTCAGCTGGTCTTGTACGCAGTCTGCTTTATCCACTCGAACTCTCAGCATATTAATCACAGTTGTTTTAAATTCCCGGTCTGATAATTCCAAAATCTCTGCCATGGTTCTGATGCTCCTCTGTCTCTTCTGACTATGATTTTTGCCTTTTAATATGACTAGTATTTTTTCTTTACAGCCAGACATGAAGTACTGGTAGAAGGAAGTGCTGTAAATAGACCTTTAGTAATGTGGCCATGAGGTGTGGGGGAGGGGCGGCATGCCATAGTCTTATAAATAAGTGTCAGTCATTTAGTGAGCCTGGGCCTCTGCACTGCGAACTTCACCTTGTTTCTCCATTCCTGCCCCCATCCCCATAGGTGGGTTCCCTGGGTTAGAGGGGCTGAAACTGGGTATTTCTCTTTCTCCCTGTGTAATTCTAGATCCAGCTAGACTATGGTATTTTCCATTCTCCATCAGTGAGTCTCTGATAAAACCCCAGCAGATTGGCTAGTTTATCCTTGGTAAGAACAGAATGCTATGGCGTATTTCATAACGGTCTTTTTCCCCTCTGCCTGCTAGAAATAGGAGATATTCCTGTGATGGCCTGGGCAAGCTCCTAGAGGTAAAAAACAAAAGCATGGTAGGGACCCACTATAACTGGGTCCCCCGAGTTTTTAATGCTCAGATTTGTCCACAACTGAGCCTTCTTCAATTCCATTGCAGTTCAGGTCTCCCTACTTCAGCTCTGGTTCCCACCAAGGTCTCAGCTTTTGAGTCTCTGCTCTGGTAAATTGTGATTCTCTGTGTTCACACCAATTTGGAGGGGGAAGCAGTTTGCACTGTGACCTCACTTCTCTTAAAGATCTAAGAAGAGCTGTCCATATTTTCAGTTGTTCATGGTTTGTACTTGTTGTTAGGACAGAGTGGTGACTTCTAAGCTTCTTACATTCAGTACTGGAGACTGGAAGTCCAAATATTGTCTAGTGCTCTCAACTGCCTCACCAGTAAAATAAAGAGAATAAACCACTTGGTCACTGAAGTTTTTCACACTGATAGGTGTTCAACGTAGGTAGGAAGCAATTCATAAAAAGTTATAGTATAGGATTGCTATTTTGTTTACAGCCTTTTCTCTCCTATGCTAGATTTACTGAAAACTTACTCAACAGTTGCTCAAAAGTAGTTTCGCTCTCAACACAAATCATTTCTACATTTCTTTCTACAGTAAATATTCTTATTTATAGGCAGAAAAAATTTTCGTTGTCTCTTAAACCAAACAACTTCACAAACTTTCTATTGATTCTATTGTTTATATTTATTTAACTTGTTTTGTGGAGCTAGATTTATAATAATAATAACAACATCTTTTTTTGGCAGTTGACAAAGTACAAGGTGCTTACTAAGGGCTAAGCAGTGACAAAAATAATGGACCTTTTTTTTTTTTTTTTACCATATACATCTTTCAGTTAACCATAAATTTCAAATAATTTAAATGCAATACTTACATCAAACCTCATGTCAAGTACAGTCTTGGAATGTAGGCTATATAGTAATTAAGAAAAGCTCAGAAATGTAATTTTTTTAAAAGTTAAAGCTACATGGAGTTGACAGTGAAGCAATCCTTCACTCACCGATATGCGTTTGGTAGACTGAAATATGCTTTTAAGTCAAACCACTCCTTATTCAAAGAAATATGATTAAATATGCAGTCTGAAATACTCTCTATATTTCTATAGTACTTAATATAGTGCAAACATTATTGACTCATAGTTTCTCAACACATATTTCTTTATTGCTTTGTACATTGTCTTATATTCCTATTCTCCCTTGATTGAGAAGATCATAAAAAATATGTGAGTGTATGCTTCTAATGATGTTCCAACAGCACTAAGCAAATACATCTTTGTGTGCCTGCCATATTTGTGTGGATGTCATGAATGTGAATTTATTTAACCATTATTAATGAATTTTGTTAAACCTCATAACTTATGGTTTAGTGATATTCTTTCCCACAAGAGATTTCTACAATGAATATATATAGGTAAAATCATTTATTTTCAACGAGATAAACTGACTTTACAGGTTAATGTACTTTCATTTCGAAGATAAACTCTATCATTTTAGTCAATTAACTTTTTGTCCTTTGTTCAAAGTCTAGAAATGATAAGAAGTTACTTTGTTATTTTATCCAATCTGAGAATTTCTCTGAAGTTGTAATTACCGTAGTGAGAATTTTAGATTTATTGCACTTTACCTGCCTTGAAGAGGCAGAATGGTATCCAGTACAAGTGGAATTTTCCATAATGGGTTTTATCTGCTGGCCAAGACCTTTTTAAAGTAATAGAACTAAGGTCTTAGTGTTCATCTGATACAAATAACTGCACTGAAAGGAAAAAGGAGTTTTGATTAATACTCTTTCACAAATGCGGCAAGATTATTCTTTTACTGTAAATGCAAAAGCTAAAGATGAATTCTGGGTTTGGAACTGTAACGAGAATTTAGCACATACCCTAATTCAGGCATTCCACAATCCACACCCATTTTTAACTGACTCTTAACTTGTTTACTGACACTAAAATTCATTGTAAATCACAGAGACATATTCATTATTTGAAATCACTACTATGCAGCTGGAATATGAGACAGGGAAGCTTACAGTGGGGCCCAGACTCCTGCACTCAGCATTCATAGATAAAAAATGTGTTCCTCGGGCTCTCTAAACTTTTCTCGGGTCTTCCCAAAGTGACCTACTCTGTCACTTGGCTCACTGGAAATGTCACATGCATTCTCCTCTAGTTACTTAAATATTACTCTTCCTTTAAAATTCAGCTCAGGTTCATCCCGTGCTCTGCAATTCTTTACTGGTAACCCCGAATCTGGTAACACACTGAACTCCAGTATTATTTCTCATCATAATCAATCATCTGTCATTTATTTTATACATCTTTAGATACTTACGATGTAGCAAAGGCTACATAACTTGTCGGTAATCCCAAGTCTACTGTTAATAATACTAGTGAGGGAAATAAACAAAGATATTAAAAATGTGCTATGCAATAGAATAAACGGTATTTAAGACTCTTTGTTTCTTGCTTAAACTTTTTTTGATATTTGTATTTTTTCACAATAACATTATTATTTTAAATTTACTTATTTAAATTAGTTTCAAGTATACAGTACATTGGTTAGACATCTATGTAGTTCGTAAAACATTCCCCCGAATTGCTCCCTCCCTCCCCTGATCCTCCATCTAGCCAATATAGTAATGCTAAGTGCATTCCCTAAGCCATGCTCCCCATCCCTGTGACACAATAACATTATTACATAATGACAGCCATTAGTGAAGTTTGAAGAACTTAATTCAAATAAATAAATCATTAGTGTTTACTGAAGAAGACTGTATAGTCTACAACAAAAATGTCAAATTTATATCCCTGATGAAGACTTCAGTCCTTATTAGTTCAATAGTTAACATAAACACTTTAAAAGT
>NW_006442103.1:7764513-7808121 GCF_000325575.1 Pteropus alecto | reverse complement strand
GAATGGTCCAATTTACAGCTATGTTGCTCTTCATTTATTTCTCAGTCATAATATTTAACACATCATGGATTAAATAAAGATGAAAAAGCCACCTATCTTGCAAAAATTTATTTTCACATTAATAAAATTAATAATCAATTCAGTGCAATTTGTGGAATAAAATCTTAAATATCAAAGTGGCTTAGAAATCAAAATGACTTTAATATCAATCACGTCTTATTCATAAAAATAATATAAAGAAAATATATAAGTAAAATAAATATAAAATTTTATAATGAAACAACTCTTATATTTAAAGGAAAGAAGGAAGGGAGGAAGGAAGGAATAAAGAAGGGAAGGAAGAACGAAAGAAAGGAGAAAAAAATGATTAATGCAGATAATTTAGGAACATATATATACTATTTGATTATGTGCCCTGAGTCTGGAGCTTAGTAGACTGTGGGGATTAAGGAACAAAGTGCAAAGAAATCCTGATGTCTTTTTAGTCTATATGTTAATGGTAGTGATAAGTGGAGGATCAATTCTGAAACCAATCTCAATGAAATATAGTATTAATCAAATAAACAAATGGGCTGATATTGATGGTAGCTGGGATTCTCAGTTCTTGGAGCGGAAGAGAAATCTCAATCAGATATTTATGGAGTAAAAGTGTACCCAAAATACAGGTTCACAATTTTAGGTTTCTCTCTTCTCCAGACCTTGGCACAATAATTCTTTATTTTATGGTTAACTCTCCAGTGCCTTTAAACAGATTTTGTTTCTATTTAATCTAAGTTTTCTGGCTATTCCTGTGGGAGATTTTACCCATTAATGGAAGGAGATCATCTATATCACACACACACACACACACACACACACACACACACACACACCCTTATCCATTCTCTCTGGATAATCCTGACCAACACATACTCATACAGATATTATACAGTAGTATAATGAAAAAGTATTTGACAATGTAGAATAGATTAGTGTATCAGAGTTTCTATTTTATGTAAAAGCAAAAATGGAATGATCTACATTGTTGGAGTGCCTCATAACTCAGTTCTCATATTTTGATCTTTTCTCTCCACACTTACTCCTTTGGGAGATCATCCAGACGTATGGCTTAATATATTTTCTGACAACTATTGAATTTATATCTTTAGCCCAGATCTCTCTCTTGTGTTCAAGACATTATAGCCAACTGCCTACCAACATTATAACTTAAATATCTATTAAGCACTTCAAAAGTAATATTTTTAATTTTTATACTTCCGTAAACATGGTCTAAAGCCATGCACTTGGTGACATTTTTTATGCTGCATTATTGTACCAATAGCCAAAAATGATGACAAATATTTACTGAGTGACTGCGTTATATAAAGTTCTAAAAGAGAACACACTAAAATGTAATGCTAGGAACCAAAAAAGAGAGGTTACTGTTACTGGGAGGGTTCGAGGGATCTACTAGGGTGCAGGTAATTTTCTATTTCTTTACCAAGATAATGATTATATGGTATTTTCACTTTTGATAATGTATTTGGCTGCACATTATAATGTGTGCATTTTTGTGACACACCAATATATATTTTTAAATCCTATGTTCTTAACTGCTATGACGTATACAGAAGATACTTTTATAATATTAAGATATATAGAGATATTAAAGAATAATTTTTTAAATTAAAAAGCAGATATTTAGGTGTGGTTAATGTATGTGGCCAATCCCCTTGTAAAGCCTAGAAATGTATATGTGCAGTTTACAATATTATAAGCCTTATGATGAAGAAATAATCTGATCATGATGCTCCCTGTATACCTTACCAAGGCCAGAGAAAAACCTACACAGATTTATTTTTGTAAAAATGAATAAAAGGAATTGAAGGAGAGTCAGTGACTCTGTTTTTGCATGTACAACCGGAAGAGTTAAGCAGACTTTAATAAGGTGTTGAAAATTGGAAGGTCCGTAGATTCTCTCGGTAGATGTGCATCCAACATCTAAGGTGATTTTTCATTAAGACAGTTGAGAGTTTGAGAAGGGATGATCAATGAGGCAACCATTAATTTTTGTCCCATAGATTTGCTATTGTGGCAAATGATGTTGAGGTTGATAAGAACAGTTTGGTAGTGTGATTAAGACAAAATCTTGAATCATTCGATGTCGAAAGAGAATGGGAGAAGTAGAACTGGCTGTAATTGGTTTAGAAAATAATTATGGAGAAGTTAATATAAAGAATACTACAGAATGAAGCACTAGCTAGAGAAGGATTTTGGAATAAGTGAGGCTTTTCATAAAAAAAGGAGGTACTATATACTGCTTGTATGCTGATAGAAATAATTCAGTAGAAAGATTAACATTAATAATAAGAAAAGAGAGAAGCAAACAATTTCTCTTGGGATGCCCTTGAGTAGGAAAGAGGGGGATGAGATTTATGCAAAAGTAAAACACAGAGTAATCCTTTCACAGAAAAGGAATGTCAGGGTGCATGTTTAAAGATGCAAATGCAGTGATGTAATTTGTGAGGAGATCTAGTAGAAAGCCTCTTCTGATTACATCTACTTTCTCATTGAGCATAGATGGCATCTTTATCACTTGTGAGTGAAGAGAGGGGTGTAGATATTAGAAGTTTAAAGAGAGAAAAGTTTGTGTGAGAGAGGATATATTTGGTAAATATCGTAGAATTGACCGCTAGCGCTGGGTGGCTATTTGATGTTGGCAGTCATAAATTTAAAGGGAGAGCAGTCATCATGGTTGTACATTTTTCTCCAATTGTGTTTAGCATCCTGGACAAGTTCTGGAGTAGAAATCTGGATTTAACTAGTTTGATGTTTTGCCAAGACAGAATAACAGAGATAAAAAGGAATAAGGGAGTACGGGAAGAACTGATTATAGTAACAATTCGTATAGGCTAGATAAGCAGAGAAGCGAGCATATGAAGGGCTGTGGAACCCTAGAATGCTGACAGTCAACAGATGAAAACTGCAGGTGGGGCGGGTATGGAGAAGGGTAAGAAAGGGAGGATTCCAGAGAGTTTTTAATGGAATCTTTAGAGATCATATTTACTTTTGAGGGGATGCTTCATTTCGTACAGAAGATGCCTAAGTGACAACGAAGGAGTGGGAACATAGAGAGGGCAAGGCTGAAAGAGAGGATGTCAAGTTTCTAAGAGGCCAGATTATTGAAAAGTTAATTTTGCACAGTATTGAATATGTCATGGATTATAATAAATGTTGAGTATAATTTGAAGCTATAACCTTCAAACCTTTTAGATTTTAGAAGGAAAGAATTATCTGGAGAAAAAAAAAGGAGAACACCATCTCCTCCAACATCAGGACCAAAGGTCAGGGGACATATATAGAAGGACAGTTTGTTCAGTAAAAATCTAGGTTTAAGTTAGAGAAGAAATTGGAAAAATTCAGTGAAGAAGATGAGGATATCGGAAATGACAGACCGATAACAGACTATGAGATCCAGAGGGCACAGTGGAAAAATTTGGGGAGCTGGAAAGAGGTAAGATTTGAAGAAAGATTAGCATGTGCACAGGTCTAGAGATGGCAATCGATTTAATGATCTTGATGGAGCTGTCTTGATAGTACTGTAGGCAGATTAGATTGGTACTTATGTGGGTATTGCAAGAATGAACTCATCATCGCCTGACACATGGAACTCTGTGGCTCCCTCTTTCCTAGCAAAACATGAAATAAAATGTTTTATTCTTGACTAATGTATACTCTAGTTTGGGATATAGATTAGACATACAGAAAGAATACAAATATTACCCACATATTAAAATATTATAAGGTGAATTTAAGCTACAAATCAAAAAAAATGCCAATATTGTGGTTATATAAAAAAGGCATTCTTCAAATGGATGCTTCTCTCCATAATCCAGTGTCATTGAAGCTACCATCATCTTTGTCTGAGACTATTCCAGTTTTCTAAGCAGTCAAATGGTATCAATTCTTGCCTACTTTCAATTTTTCATCCTCACTGTATCTAGAAAAATCTTTCTGAAACACACATGTAGTATTTCCTGCTTAAAAGATATCCATGGCTTCCCATTTACAGTTAGAAAAAGAAAAAAAATCTTTCTTTAAACATGACTCATAAATCTCTGCAAGTGTTTACATTTACTTACTTCTTAAGCTGTATCTTTTTCACTCCAAGTCCCTCTAACTGTAGAAACTCTGCACTCATGATTACTTCTGCAATTCTCACCCTTCTTCAAATTAACATCTTCATACCCATACCCAAGTCCAGTAATCATTTTCAAAGAGCAAACTTGCTTGTCCTCCTTGAATCCATCAATAACTTACTTAATTCTCATGTGTTACCAAGTACCTTTCATTCGTGGTACCAGCTACCTTTGCGATGATCCTTTACCTGAATAGCTATTTGATTAATAAGAGTCTTCCTCTCTAGACTGCATACTCTTGGATGACTCTTATAGGTTATGCCTCTCTTTTAGTCATTATGTAAGCAAGTCCCAAGCATGAATTTGGTATGTCATTATTAAAACAATAAATTGAATGATTTATCTTTTTTTTTTCATTAAAGATTTCTGAAAATAAAGCATTCAGTAGAACCCTAGGGGTTAGATAAAAAGCAGATAAGACTAAGGTACACTTACATGATAGTTATTTGAGAGAAAAAAGAAACACAAGGAAATCTAGTAGAGGAGAGGAAGAGAAATATCAGAGAAGGCGCTGTTAGGAATACGATGGTTGACTTCTGTATGTGAAACATGGTCAATGAAGAGAACAGATAATAAACAGGAAGAATCAATTCTGTTGTGAATTCTACTTTTTTCACACGAGCAAACAAATCCTCACTTTGCCTTCCTCACATTTCACATTTCCAGTGTGTGCTGCATATCGGAGAAAACAACCTGCTTAGAGTAGTCTTAAAGGTTGTCTGCTTTGTGATCAGAAAATTCACTTACAGAAGAAACTTTACGTGCCAATGATGCAGGCCGGTTCCACTTTAAATGGTGGGCTCACAACGGCCCCGAAGAACGTTGCTCATGGCCCAGACTTTCAGGGCATCAAAGCCAAGGTAAAGGTCACGCTCTGCTTTCTATTCACAATTCCTTTTGTTGCTCCTTCTCTTTGTTTTTTTTTCCTAAGAGTCCCTAGTACATTCACTTTGGAGTTCTCCTAGTGTTTGAAAATATACCGAGAAAATATAGCACTTTGAGGAAATTTCAAGGTAAAGACATACTCAGAAAAAGACTGTGTTCCCTCTTATAATTCACAGATTAAATTCATCCCCTACATAATCCTTTATTGGTTATAAAACCAAGCTTTTATAATCTTGTGACAAAGAGAGAGAGAGATCAGGAACTGATGCAACATTAATTTGCAGATATTAGTTTGCATGTCTCTGGAAAATCTTTCTTGGAAATATACAAGTATTCTGGTTAAGGGTGATTAAATTTGAGTACATGCTTAATTTTATGACTGCAGGATAATTTCTATTTATTCAAAAGCATGAGTTGCACAAAGATGTGACATTGCCTTTATTAATTTTGGTATATCTTCTATATTGCCTTATGAAACACATTATTTTCATTCTTTGATATATTTACATATTCATTTATAGTAAGCCTTTTAGTCTCTATTTCTAAATAATGTATACGTTCCTCTATTTGTAAAGGAAATTTTAGATAGCCTTGATTTGGTATATTTTTTTAATATGCAGAGGTAAAAAATATATATTTAAGGCAAAAACTCTAACAGCCCTTTGTAGATTTAACTGAGTTTGAATATCAGAACTGATGGCAATTAAAATAGAGAAGCCACTGTTCAAATCACTTCGCATGGAGCTTGAACTAAGAAAAACAGATTCTATAACTTACGATACACTTTCAGGGGTGCGAAGGGTTCCAGCTGTCTGCATCTTCATTCACATTGTATTACCCTCTGTTTCACATCAAGACAGACAGTCTTTACATATGCCATTTATACGTCTGTCTGACCTGTGGCTTGAAATGAGACCAAGCTTTTTGGTCAGAGGGTAAACTAAAACAGACCAAACGTTCTAGGGATTCTGGTCAGACATCGAGCAGAGGTTGTTTCACTTACAACCTTGGCATTCTATCCAAGGCCCATATACATTTATTTTAGTTCTGTAATTTTTTTCTTTGTTTATATTGAGTATTCCGCTTCATTTCTTAGTCCCCCAAATCTCATGTGGCTGTGCCTGGAACTTAGCAGGTATTATATAAAACATGCAATAACTGTAGTGTGTGGATAAACTCCGAGACTCTAGACATGTGTCGTGGGAGTGGAATCAGAGCTGACTATGTGCAACTCTACAATGCTGCTTTAAGTAACTTCACACTGGTGGCTTGAAAGCAGAGCTGATGGAAGTATTTACACTGAGAAAATTATATTTATATCCCCCTCCATCTATGTGGGGGTGTAAAAACAACGTACAGGCTACTCATAGTTAACAGTCTTGATATATATAAATTTGAAATTTTAAAAAATAATTGGGAAGAAGTTTTTAAAAATTATTCCATTTGCTGCTCACCATCCCCACTACTAATCCCCGAGCATGAATCGCTCTCACCTCCCACCTGGAGGAGAGTAACAGCCTGCTATCTAATCTCCCTGCTTTTCGCCCCTCTTCACAGAACTGCCGGAGTCATCTTTTTAAACACAAATAAATAAATGTTCCTCAAACATTTACAATTTAATTACAATTTTATCATTCTATGTATTGGGGGCAAAATAAAAGTAAAAATACAATAAAACCCAAAGACTGCTATTTTCCTTTTCTTTCCTAGGCAAATAATCGTAACCGGCTTTAATAATTAACTCTACAGGAGCATGTGCTGGGGGGCGATTCGGAGAGTAACGTCTGAGATTAAGCTGTTCAGAGCCACTCTTGCAGCAGTAGATCCTACCTTCCATTCTGGTATTCAGTATATCTTGTGACACTGTTATGATCTTCACAATGAGGCATGTCTAAATTTGGTATACAGCCTGCGATCCATGACCTCTTACTTAGACATTGTGACAAATGCACTGTTTAACAGAGCCTACCGTGTTCTATTTACTTTGGGAATATTTTTGTCCTTTTAAGACATTTTAAAACATTTTTGAAAATATTGTACATCTTTCCATGAAACTATTACTTTTTTCTAAGAAAATATTTCAATGCATTGCTAAGATTTCTACAATTTAAAAGTACTTCTATTTTAATTTTCTCCTATCACCTCTATAAAAACCATTACAGATTTTTTTTCGGAAGGAGGGAGGTCTACCTTTATTGAACTTATCCATCAGAATAGAAGTAATTTCTCTACAAAACCAAATGTTACTATAACTTCTGTATCATCATTAAAATACAAATAATTTTTTTTAAATAGTCAACTCAATCAAAACCCACTACTTTAGACACAGTAGCTTCTTCGAAGCCAAAGTAACACTTAAAAAATGATTAAGACTCGAATGCAAAAATTTAGTTGGTTGCAAAGCTAATGAAACTTCCAACTGGCTCAAATTGAATTAGAAGAGTGCGAAATTGTGTTTTTCATGGTAAAACGGTGAGACGGTAGACTGGAATCACCAATGCTGGGCAGCTGTTTAGAGTGTTTAGAATCCTGAGAAAATAAGGAATTCAGACATCTTTTAGATAGCTTTCTGTTGCCTTTTTTTTCTCAAGCAGAGGTCTGTGGGTGTATAGAATGATAAGCAATTGTAGCTTTGATGAAAGAATCCAATTCTTCATGTCCACAAAAAGCCAGCTACAACTGACTGCGAGTAATACTCTTTACCTTTAAGTTCTTTGATACATTTCCTGCCAGTCCATGGGCCCCTGCAGTGTAATACTCCAGGGTGGCTGCTCTGTACACAGCGTCAGTCGAGCCATCATGTCCATGGCTGGTCATCCTAGACTTCAGGTGCCATGAATATAGGGCCAACAAGGAACTGCAAGCTGGCTCTCTGCGAACAGAAAACCACCTTTGCTTTGGCCTTTCCAGAATCCAAGACTTATCTGAAGCCATTCCGAATTTTGCTAAAGCTAGTTAGACACCTAGCAAGATCCCACGGCCTATTCCTTCATTGCACCAGGATGCAAACTGCCAGATATTTTGATCAGTATTCTTATATTCTTATATAAAAATATCAGTATTCTTATATTCAATAAGAAAAACGAAACTGTGTAGCATACGATTTGAAAAAAGTTATACTGTTTTAAGTGGAATAAAAAGACTAGAACTTGAGTGGTTTTGTCTCCTAAACCAGTGTTCTTCCATTAAAAATCACCATTTAACTTTCTCTGGTGAACTGATAATAACTCTAGGATTTCGACATAGGTTTTTGACTTCCGGTTCCAGTGTTAACAGGCGGAGAGCTTGCCCATCATTGCTCATGGTCTCACACAGAAAAATCTGATCAAACTGAAAATGAGCCTTCCTAATCCCACTGGGAAATTGAGGTTGCAGGACAAACTGCCTCCCTGAAATCTGGAGAGATGGGAAAATCCAGGAGTTTCAGTCAAGATCTGCTCACCTGGAGCAGAGGCCCGTAGAGCCATAAACCAACAAGAACAATTAAATGGTAAGTTGATGAGTGTCTGGAGTCTAAGCGAGAATCTCCAAGGTCCATGGTCTTAAGAGGGTTTTGCCTCTAGCAATCCCACCAGGTTCTCATGGCGAAGAACCAGGAAAGATCCTCTCATGGTTCTAGCAGGAGTCAAAGAATAATTATTGTGAAATATGTTCACAGAATTATGTATCACACACACCTTCTCTGCAGAGAAAAGACGTTCCCTGAGTCTTATCCCTGCTGGAGGAGGGGTGTTTCTCTCACTCTAGCCCCTCCTGCTTTCCTGTCTCGTCTAAAGGAAGAAGGAATAAGAAACACTTGTGAAAGTCACAGCCCAGAGACAGTGGTCTATTAAAAGAATGAGATATATTCATAAGATTATAGAGTGCTACCCCTCTCCCATACACTACCGACAGAGCTCTGGTGTAATAAAGGTGGATTACAGCTGTAGGAGCTGCAAGATACAGAGTCTACGTGAAGAGGCATTCTTATGAAGCTGGAAGTCAAAAGTAGAGATAAAAATAAAGACATCAGAAGAATTTGAAGCCTCTGGCAGCCATAGAGTTTCTTTGCCACAACAAATGTTAAACCCTGACTAACTCCTAGTCAGATTAATATAAAACCTCACACTAAAGCCTATTTTCTCAGTACCTGTTATCTGATACATTATAGCTGCTTTCAACAAAAATTAAAAGGCATGTTAAAAGGCAAAGAAAAAAACACAAACTGAAGAATGAGACAATAAAAGCATCAGTACCAGACTCAGATATGACACAGATTTTTAAATTTTCAGACTGAAATTATATAACTATGATTAATACATTAAGGGCTCTCATGCGAAAGTAGATAATACACAAGAACTGATGGGTAATGGAAGTAGAGAGATGAAAACTCTAAGAATAAGTCATAAGGAAATACTGGAAATCAAAAACACTGTAATGGAAACGAAGAATTCTCTTGATAGGCTCATCAGTAGACTGGATACAACCACAGAAGGAATCAGTGAGCTTAGGATAGATTGAGGGAAAATTCCCACACTGAAATGCAAAGAATTATATTACAGTAGAGTAAAAGGAGAAGTAACATTGGGAGACAACTACCACTTTCCGCTGCTTAGGCGCTTAAAAGCGGCAATATAGACTGAAACAAAAAGCAATGCCCATATGCCTATTAGATTACAAAAAGGACTGTGAAATTAATGACTTACGCATCTGTGCCATCGCCCTTTAAAACCAACCTGCACTTTTCTTAAGTAGCACCAGAAAGACTTGAGTATAGTCTATGTCTTATTCTATTATTTGCTCTTTATCTCTTTAGACACATATAAATTTTATTATTTTCCACCCGTTTTCTTATTATATAATTCTGTATTAAGTTTTATAATAATGTAAGTATCATTTCAAATATTTCACGCTCTAACAGTCAAATTTTTAAAATTCAGTACTTTAATGAAAACATACAAAGCAAATCAAACACACATACACACATACACACACTCATGACGCCTTAAATGAGGGGTGAAGTTTTTTTTTATTCATAAGGATAGAATTAGCAAGGTGTAAGTCAGGGTTCAATGGAATAACAGAAACCACACAATAATTTGAACTAAGTTTATTATAAAGAATTATTAACAAAGGGTGAGAGACGAGAAAGTGCTAATTATAGTTAAAGAGAACTATAAAAATACAGTAATTGTAGGGTTGAGGCAGAACGCCCATAGACGGAATCCCTCATCACCAACCAAGGCTGGAATTCAGGTCACTGGAGAAGGCATAGCCACGGATGGCGGAGAATTTGCTGGGGGTCCTCAGCAGGAGCTGCTGAAAAGCCATGCTCTGGGGTGTCAGAGAAACGGGTTCAACTCAGAGCTCCCTGTGAAGTCACGTGAAGGGGGACTGGTGTGTGTGGGGGGGTCATTCACAGAAAGGTGTCTTACCTGTGGCAGTTCACTCCTAAGTTGCTAGAAAAAATATCAGGGGAATATGCTTGCCCCTGGGTGTGCTTGATTGCCAAGTGCTACAGAAACTCGCACATTTCCATGCACAGGACCATTCTACACACATCTGAACTTCTGTACAACATTAAAAATAAACAACTTGCACGTCTGTATGTGGTGGCCCTACATATTGCACTCTCCAAACTGTGTAACATACTCTCTTACTAATAGTATATAAGTATTTGTCATTATTTCATTTCACATTTCCTTACCACTAGTAAGATTGACCATCTTTTTATATATTTATTATATATTTTTTGCCATTACATACTTTTTAAGTGTCAGTTATTGGCAATTAATTTACTATTTCTTCAGTAATATTGCTCTGAAATATTAAGGTGAATGATCCTACCTGTAGGTTAAATATATTTGCATAATAAAAGTCATTTAACTAACGGCATTAAATTGAATTCGGCTAATAACTTTACATGTTTTATTGTCAATTAATTTCTGCAAACATGCCATCAAATTCACTAAAAATAAGCAGATGGATACAATTAGCCGTGATCATGAAAACACATTACCAAGAATGCTATGCATTGTTAATTATGGGAATGGAAAGTTTAATTACTCTCATTGAAATAATTAATAAGCTTGTTATATGTAGTTCTGCCATATAAAGTAACAGGAAACATGATTTCCCTATGTTCATTGGCATTTCAATAAAAAATACCCATATTAAAAACAGAAAGCATTAACACACATTATTTATTTTCAGAAGTAGGTGACTGACTCTTAATTCAGCCTGATTGCTAAAAGGAGCTGACACTATAAAACTGGCTCCTGCACAACTTGTCATGATCTGGAATTAGAGTCCTAAGGGCACTGACAGTGAAGAACAAAATGCACACACAGACTATAAAGCCATTCACGAATCGGCCTCACTTTGTCTCCCTCAACCTGTCACTACTCGCCTTTCATTCTGTGCTGTAGTAAAATAATTAGAAATCTCGGTGCAATTCCTCGCTTATACCGCAGAAGGTAACAAAACGTAACTGGCCTCTTCGTTCACTTTGAGGAACTACTTATTTTGAGAATACTTAATAAGTCAAAATGAAGTCCATTCCTATTCCTATCAAGGATGTATGAGGTACAACTGACGCTGTGCTGCCCAATACTTCTAATCCTTTACTGTGACCTTTTCTGCTGTCACAATGTGGCTTCAGAATGTTTTTCAATAAATTAATTCATTTTTCTATTTGTTCATGTATCAAAATATCTATTTAAATTTAATAGGAACCAGGATATAGTAATAAAAAAGTCTCTAGTTTCAGAAGATTTACTTTCTTGATAGGGTGCCAGAGAGCAAAAGATAATATGTAAATAAATGAACATAGACTCTTTTGTGTGGTGATTAATGGGGCTAAGAGTAGAAAACTCAGGGTAAGAAGATGAAGAGTGATAAGTAGAATACTATTTTAGATGGAGCAGTAACTGAAGGTGTCTTTGCTATAGGAGTTTTTAGCGAAGACTAGAGCAAAGTGTGGAAGTGAGTCAAACTCCTACATAAGGGAAGAGCAGTTCAGGCAGGCAGAACAAAGCAAGAGCTCTGAGATGAACCAGGCTTGTATGTCCGAGGAACATAAAGAAGGCCAGTGTACTATGGGAGGTGAATGCACAGTGTAAATGTATATATGCCTTACTGTTAAACTGTACAGTTGAAACTTATTGGATTTTGTTAACTAAGGTCACTATAAAAAATAAATAAATAAATAAAAAGGCCATTGTGGCTGGAAGTGGAACTGGTAGGAGATGAGGTCCAAAGGATAAAGAAGTATTGGGTAGATCACACAGAGTTTTGAGTTTTAGTCTGAATGAGATAAGCCATTGGATTGTTTCAAAGAGACGACTGTCAAAATCTAACTCAGGGTTTCGAGGGTCATTTCTGTTGTTCTGTGGATTGGTCAGGGCAATAGTGGAAGTAGGGAGTCACTGTAATCTAGATGAGAAATACCGATGACTTGAAATTGAGTGGCAGTGCTGGAACTGGTGAGAAACAGTTAGATTTTAGATCTGGGAAGTTAAAGACAATAGTTTTTGTGAAGTTAGAGCCAGTAGGTACGGATGTAGAATGTGAGAGACAGAAGTCAGGATTTGGGGCCTGAGCAGCAGGCAGAAGAGAGTTGTCATGTTATAGGGTACTGAATGTTCAGAATGAAAATACTGATTAACTTATTTGGACTAAACTACTTGGCAAAAAAAGTAGTTAAATATTAGTTTTGGTTTGGGAGCTCTGAAAACATTACTGAGGTACTGAGGGCAGCATGAAATGAGAAATTTTAAGAAACTCTGGTGTGTGCTGATGGGAGTACGGAGGGAATAATTAACGACTAGGGAGAAAGAACAGACAAATTACAAGAGGAGCACATGAATAGCTGAGAAATAAGAGAAGCCAGTGCACAAATGAGGAACACATTCCTAGATATGACCACCAGTTCTTTACCCTTTGAAAACTATAAGAAGTAAAGTCTGGGACAGTTGATAGTTTTGCTGGTGAGACTGGTAGGTATTCTCTTTCAATAGCTTTTATTTTCATCACTTGAAAGTGAAAAATAAAAAGATGAACATGAGGCCTGAGGTGTAAAATCATCACTGAGGTGATCAGGAGAGTGTACTCGCTAGGTAAAAACAATTGTTTTGTTAATACCAAGGGCCAAGTTGATATTAATGTTCATGGATATACACTGATACTAGACAAGGTAGTTCTATATTTGTACACATACATTTAGCTAAGTAGATGAAGGTTTAAAATAGAAAGTTAGACTCAGGATTTTCTTATTCATGTACAACATAAAGTGTGACTCTCCAGAGAGATAAAGTGCACATAAGGAGCTATTAAAGAGATGATTGGTCCAGAACGAGATGAGTGAATGGAGGTCACAGGGGAAATAAGGGTCAATGAGAAGGTGGCAATATTAATAGATTAAATAAATTGGTGAATTTAAATTATTTAGAATTCTAATACCAGAGTGAATGAGTTGAAAAGTAGATGGTATTAGAATTAACTTCTACTAGAATATCAGAATCACCAAGAAAGAAAACAATAGCAATGTAAAAAAAAAAAAGCAGTAGTAAGTTTTTTTTGGTTGTTTTATATTTTTACTGTTTAGTAACACTAAATTTCTAAAGGACTAAAGAAAAGAGAAATGAGGCAGTAGTTTGTATAGAACTGCAAAAAGCAATGGGCAATATTATTATAATGAACTTCAAAGGAAAGGAAGAGTTTTAAAGAAGTTGAAAAATAATAATCAGGAAATGGCAATGGAAGAAGCAAGATGAAAATATAATCTATCTCTAGGGACAACGTTAGCCTGGGAAGTAGGGAAAAAAAAACGATTAATCAGAAGGGTTGAAGAGGAACCAACCATGCCTAGAAGTGATGGACTGTTATCGCTTAAAGCAAGAAGGTGAATGGAACATCAGATGGACATTATTGAGAGCGGAGATTTTGGTGACTGAGATTATGAGTGTCAGATCAGAAGGACTTTAGATTGTGTAACGGGTGTGAGATTAAGTCTGTGTAAAGCCCAAGGGAGAATAGAGAGTAGCATCTAGGTGATGAGGCATGAGGATGACCAATGACATGAGAATCTTGGGTTTTCTGTGTGTATTTGGGAGTCATTAAAATAGTACTAATGATCTCTTAGGCAATTTGAATGTGTGTGTCAGTGGGAGGGTCTGCGAGTGTTGTACAAGCACATATGAATTATGTCCCTGATTCAGGAAAACTACTAGTAACCCTAAGCCAGTGAATGTGCTTTGCTACTGGAAGGATGATTTAGGATAATTTAGATTTTTTTTTTATTTGAGATGATTCATATTTTCCATAAATAATATTTAAAGATATACTCTGATTTCCAATTCCTAGATCCTAGGAAATACCTAGTACTTTTATTTCTGTTCCTTTTTATTTATATGGAAATCTAAATCTAAAGTTCCTCTAAGAGCATGTTTATAATTGATTGCACATAGAAGAAAACCAGTACAGACACCTTCTTATAAACAGTTTTGGGTAAAATGTCAAATACTTTAATGAGCTTTTCTTAATAGAAGGTACTCTACCAACCAAAGGTCCCATATAAGCAAATGCATCATTTTCCAAATCAAAATTTGTTGTTCTGATTGCATGTGAATGTTCAAATTGTTGCATAAACCTTTTCTATTGCTAAGCAATAATTGAGCTAAAAATAATCTTTTATTTTGTAACAATTTTCTCAGACTTCTGCGTGATCTGAACTTTTAAGTAAAATTTAATTGCTATATATTTTACAACCATTTATTCATTTACAAATAATGATCCTAATATTCCTCAGTTCTTCAGAGATCAGCCTCTGACCACATCAGGCATATGGAAAAGTGCTAAATTGAGATGTTAGAAAGAAAAGAAAATCTGAACATTCAGCAGTAATAAATCTATTTGAGAAATGCTATGAGATTAATTTTTCACACAATATGATTGATCAATTTAGCAACCAGAAAAGAACAATCACTTTGATTGGCAATGTCTAAAATATTCAAGCCACTGCATGAAAAATCTGAGAGGAGTAAACTAAAACAAGTTGGTAGGAAATAAGACCAAAAAATATGAAAAGAAAGAATGGAATGCAGAGGTTCTGAACACAGAGGTATGTCAAAGATTCAAAGACTTGCGGTCGTGCGGTTTATGTTACCTCAAAAACAGGAAAAATAAAATCATTGTTACCTTATGTCCTGAGATTTGAGATTTGTTTCTAAAGTACATACTGACTAATTCTACATCATGAATAACTTTTAATTTATATTACGGATTTTCAGATTTAGCAAATAAAATACATGATGACAAGTTAAATTTGAACATCAGATACAATAATTTTTAAGCGCATCCCATACATTTTATTATTGTGATTTATTATCTGAAGTTCAAATTTGACCAGGCAGCCTGTATTTTATCTGGCAACCCTAGTTTATATAAATGAAGTAACCCAAAACGGTCTAAGTAACTAAGTCTGCAGTAGTTTTTATAATCTCAGAAAGAGAATTTACTTAGCCTGGTTATAATACCTATTATGACTCTAAGAAATGTTAGCCACATGACAATGTTAATTTACTGTCATATGAGGACACTATTTCCCCAGTGTCCTCAACTGCACAGTGGGAATAATCACTATTTCATAGATCTGATGAACAATCAGAGACATATACGCAAAGCACTTACTAACGTCCACAGCAAACAGCAGCTATTAACTACCATTGGCCTCAGGCTTGACTGTAGGTTTACTCTCTGGCATGATATGTGGTGTGATGGTTAAGATAGTGAAGCACAGAACACTAGGAACATAAGAGATCTTAGTAAAATTATCTCAACTTCTCCATTTTAGCAGAAAATAAACTAAGATTTACAATAAAATAGTTCATTTAAAAGAACAAATGCTATATTTGGGTATTTAGTGTTCATTTCCTTATAAATTCATTAAGTTATGGTAAAATCTATAGACAATATATATGATTTTGCAAGAAAATCAACAAGGGGTTGGGTGTTAAAAATCTATCTCACAAGGGAAGTCGATGTGTTCCCCAGCCTGTTTAATTTACCGAGAGCCAGCTAAAGTTAGTAGGTCTAGGTGAATTAAGGATTTTTGGCAATATCTAAGAATATTCTCAATACATTTTTCAATTTGGTAAATTGTTAAAAATTATGAGAAAAGAAGAGAGAGAGAGACATCGTTTCCCTTCTGAATAATGAAATATATTAGCTCTGACTTTACCCTATATTGCTTGTGGGTATGTGTTTAATTTAGATGAACTGAGCTGAAACAGTTATAGACTATAAAGTAACCAAAAATGTTTCCATAGGAAAAAAAAAAAACCGTTAGAAATTAAGGAGGAAACTAGCTATATCATATCTTTAAATAAATATTATAATTAATCCTAACAAATGTGTTCTATTCTTCATCATCATTATTCTTTTTAAATTGTTAAATGTATGGGGGGCTTGTGATATTTAATTTTGTGTCCACTTGGCTGGGCCGCAGTGCCCAGACATTTGGACAAACATGACTTTGGATGTTTCTGTGAAGACTTTTTTTTGGATGAGATTAACATTTACTTTGAATAAAGCAGATGACCCTCCATAATGTGGATGGACTTCTTTCAATTGGTTGAAGGCCTTAAAAGAACAAAGACTGACCTCTCAGGAAGGAGTTCTGCCAGCTGACTGCCTTTGGACTGAGCTGGAACTCTCTTCTGAGTCTCCAGCCTGAAGGCCCACCCAATGTTTTGAATTTACCAGTCTCCACAATCACACAAACCAATTCCTTAAAAGAAATCTCCACCTCTCTCTCTTTCTGTATCTCTCTTTCTTTCTCTTTCTCTCTCTCTCTCTCTCTCTCTTCCTCTCCTCCCTCCCTCTCTTTCTCTCTCTTTCCCCCTCCCAACTCTCTCTCTCTCACTCTCTCTCTCCCATCTCTCTCTATAAAAATCTCTCCATCTCTATCACTTTTTATCTATACACACACACACACACACACACACACACACACATATGGAGATACAGATATGAAAATGGATATGGATATAGAATATAGATATATCTCCTGATGGTTGTTTCTCTGGAGAACCCTAATACACAGTACTTATATTTTCTTCATTGATTTTTAACAAATAGGAAGTGGTGTCTATGTGAATACACTTTATATCAAAGCTTTATCTAAACACATGAAAGTCAGGCAAGCAAAGGATAATTAAAAATAAAAGCAAATACTTTACCCTAATCCATGTGTCTAAATGTGTAGCGTGAGAATTATAACTGAAAATCCAAATAAGTTTCATTTAGGTTTATATTTATAAAAGCTTCCCATTGTTTTAAAAGTGTTGCATCATCTAATATGTGCCATTATTTTCATTATTTTGAGAGATTAAAAAATTAAACCTAGTAAAAAGAAGAGATACATGTAATAAAACATGTCTTATTTGTAGTATGGTAATGATAAGGGGGATCTACACACAAGTTTGTGTGCAAAACAGGCAAGGTAGTAGTTAAATCTGCCTAACTTACATCCTAACAATAATTACACTAGTCTTCTTTTACCCCTTTAAGCCTCTCACCTTCTCAACATGGAACACACCTGGAGCCGAAGAATTTAATGGCAGACAGATTGCAACAATCCTGACTTTAGTTTCATTCAACCTTTTCTAATTGGAGCCTCAGGCTTGACTCTCTCGCAAGCTACATTCTGTACAACACTGCTCTGATAGATAAATAAGTAGGAAAAAAACGAAAACAAGAAAGGCAGACTGGGTTTTTAGGAGATAGGCTCTAAGAACAGGTCATCCAACAGCCTCAAGCTCTTAACTGTGATGAAGGCTGTGAAGAGGTGATAATGTGTCGTGTTCTTTGTGGCAGACAGATTTGGACAGGTCTTAGAGGCCAGAAGGTAGATTTAAAATTAAATGGCAAACAGTTACGACCAGTATGAAAGTAGTGTTCACTATGGCTCTCTGCAGAGAGTGTTGATAACACACACATGTACCTCCAATCTGGTGTTCTCAAAAGTACTGAACTGGGAGAGAAAATTCAGTGTAAGCAGGGAGGAGAGTGCTATGAACAAACAGCTCTGAAGCTCCGGGAAGGAGCAGCGAGGCAAACCAGAACCCAGAAGGTATTCTCGGGAAATCTAGGTCAGCCTAGAGGGAGAATTTAGCATCAGAGGGCCTCTGGAAACAGGTTATGATATCATTGTTTATAGCATAGATGACAGTTGTACAAATATAGCCTGGTTTGTGCTGAAATTATTTTAAGGATTTGGACATTCTTTTTAAGTCTCTCTACAGAGTTATTTTATTGTTAAGAAACTCTGTACTTCTGTGAAGTTCACAGTATTTGCTCCTGAGTAAGTGCCAGGGATGTCTAACGTGAGCATGTCAGGCTATAATAAAAAATGCCTGAGAACACTGGCTGTCACAACACTAATGTGAAATGTACCTGTACCCTGTTTGCACACATGAATTAATTTGGAGAAAAGATTAACTACATGTTATTTGTTAGCCATTGGCTTGTTATTAGTCAGTGAGCAAGGTGACAAAAATGATATTGTTTTTGCAGTTTTGAATTATTTCTCTAGGAGTCAATGGAGTAGAGTTTAAAGGAGTAGGTTATTTTCATAATTTTGATGTAAAAGAATAAAAATTTAGCAAGTGTACGCTTCAGGCAGTGATGATATTTGCTGTCATTTACGGACTTTAATTTGTAAAGTAATTTTTGGAATATCTGTTTTTGAGGAATTGGGGTAAGTCACCACTGGAAAGGTTCAGATTCTGATTATGGCCTTGTGAGCCTTAAATAAATAGACTTTTCATTCACATACAGGGTTAAGTTAAAGTAATGGCACCATTCCTTCTACAAGCTAAATGCTTGTGACAAATTGTCCACTATCTTTACCAACCATTATTAGTGAATGAACTGTGTCTTTTGTCTTTGTCTTATATTTCATCTATTAAGCAAGTCAATAAGCATGACAATTCAGAGCAAAATCTCTAGAGCAAAATTGCCTGGCTTCAAATCTTGACTTTAGAACATTTTAGCCAAGTGATCCTGAGTAAATTGATTAATGTCTTCATGCTTTAGTTTTCTCACCTATAAATTGAGAATAATAATACTACCTAATGCATATATTATATGAGTCTTAAATAAGTTATATGCACTTAGAATAAACCCTGGCACTCAGTGAGCATTTTATACATATTAGCTACTACTATTGCTACAGTTTTTATAATTTGTTCTATTATATCTATTTCATTGGCTCTGCCTCAAATATCTATCCTCTTCCATTTAAGTTACTTCAACAGCCTCCATGGAGAGTATTTCTCCCCAATCTTCGCCTACTTCAAGTTCATACACACTATTACCAGCATGACCTTAACAAACGAAGAACTGGTTATATCATTCTCGATTAAAATTCTTCAATTTTCTCCATCTTCCCCAAGAGGAAGTCAGAATTATTTTTATAACAATTACATCTTTTTGTAAGCTGACAGCTTCCTGTCCCTTTAGCCTCATCTGTTCCCACTTGTCGTCTTGAACTTGATGCTTTAGCCATATGGAACAATTTGTATCTCCTTAAACATATTCTCATTCTTTCTATGAGCGTATCTTTGCACATTCTACTTAATCTGCCTGTTATACTGACTCTTTAACAATGAAATTCAATTCATTCTTCAAACTCAGTTATCCAAAAAACGTTACTAACTTTCTCCATTTGTTTTATGTGTTCTATGACCTCAATATCAATACACTTTTACTAGTTCAAAGCATTTTTACATTGCATTAAAATCATCTATTTGTTTCTCAATATTGTCTGTGAGCTATCTCATAGTTATTCTCTACATCATCTTAGAACTTTCAGATTCTACCACAGTAGCACTGTGAATACTGTAGATCCTTTGCTAATGTTGGTTAGGAGTGATGCAATTATTTAAATCACGTGACTTCTTGTACACTGGTAAGACCTGTGGATTATGAGACAAACCCCAATAGAACAATTTATTCTGGAAGGTACAAATTAACAGTAAAGAGTAAGAGAATTTGGACCTTGGGTGGGGGTTTGTGAGATGGTACTTGAAGAAATGAAACATTACCCAATCTTTGCTGTATGCAGTGTGTGTGTGTGTGTACACACACATATACATATATGTATCTATATACACTCACACATATATAAAATTTATATACATACATATATATATGCACGTATTTAAAATTCAGAAATACAGTTACAACTATAATCAATTAAGAAGTACGACTACAACTATATACTTTCCAAACCCCTTCATTATTGTAGTTGCTTCTTAATTCAACCTTGATCTCATCTTTATGTCCCTCCTTTAGGCTGGATTCAGAATTGTGTGCTGCCATTTTAACTTGGTATTATATGTCAAAGATAGTCATACTTCTTTTAATAATTACTAAAAACTATGATTTGATGCCTTCATAATATCATATTTGTGTAAAACAATTTGCACAAAGTTTGAGAAAAATAATATCAGACTAAGAAATTAAAAATAGGACCTTGACCTTTATAAGAACTGAATTATCAGCAGTTTCCCAATACCTATATTAAAATTACTGAGTTTTCTTGTAAAAAAAATAGAATCAATGACCCCCTTTGAGATTAGTCTTGAGATGAGGAGGAGAGCAAAAGCGCTGTGACCACAGGTAGGTGATGTAACACAGAATATCCTCGACTAGGAAAGAGATGGATTTGTAGTTATACAGTAATGAAAAGCTACTTAAACATGGTGCTCATAAGTCATATGATTTATGCAGTAAATACTTCAGCTCTGTAACTAGTTTATAGAGTTTAAATAGGGAGGCAAATATAATAGTCTTTGCATTAGTTGAGATTTTAGTGTAAATTGAAGTTCTGTTTATTATAGGGACCAATTTCTTCATTATAATTACTCTTGTACTGTTGGACAATTGAGTTATATAAATTTTTTTCTATCTTAGAAATTATTACATCAACACCTTTTACCAAGAGTTTGGCTGAATTACTGATTACTTTTCTCATTAATACTTCCCAGTATTAACAACTAAATGGGAAAATGTAAATTATGTTACGGCTTTTCGTAAGTATAAACAAATTATCATTAAAAAGCTCATTTTGTTTACATGTTCTTGTTCCTCACAGTTTATAATATGCATTGTCTATCTCACTATACCTTCATCAATAAAATAATTTCATATTTTGATAGGGAAATATTACCCTATTCCTTAAATTACTCATTTCATTTGAGAGAATCTCTGGTTTTGCAACGTGTTTTTAGATTTTTTTCCCTCAAATAGTCTTATTTATGAGTTTACAGAACTTGCAGCTTTTCTGTTAGAAGTGTGTATGTGTGTATATATATATATATACATATATACATATTTATATATATATATATACACACATATATATGTAAGCAAAAACTGCTGAAACATAAAATCTATTTTTAGATCTGAGTATATATTTAGGAAAGTTTCAATTCATACAAATACACACAAATTTTCATGTCTCGCAGAAAGTATAAAGGAAAATTAAAATAGAGATTACTTTTGGATTTTTAAAATTATTTTTATTCTATTTGTGTTTTCAATATATGATGAGTGTCTTATTTTTATAACTAATAAAATGGTTATTTTTTAAGTCATAATTTCTACCATTAGGCAAACAATTATGTGCAATTAAAGTGTACAATTTGATGAGTTTTGACAAATACACACACCCATGAAGCCGTCACCCCAATCGGGATAAAAACGTTTTCATCACCCCCAGAAGTGTCCTGACATCCCTTGCAGTCAATCCCTCTTTCTACCCCTGCTTGCCCAGATCTGTTTTCCTTCATTATACATTAGTTTGCATTTTAGAAAAAAATAATATAAATGAAATCATACAGTTTGAATTGTTCTCCGTTTAGGTCTTTTCACTCAGCAAGAGCATGAGCGTTGGAATAAAATGGTCTCATGCTGAACGGCCAGGTCGCTCTTCTGCGTGTAACCTAAGATGTGTTGGGAAATGTTTATGGGCCTAAATCACATCACCTTTAAGATGGTGATGTTAATACTAATTTTTAAAGGCAATCCGAATATAAGAAAATTTATGAACTATATACTACATCATTGGGAATATGATAAAAGTTGAATATTGTTTGCTTAATAAATGTTATTTAGGTCTCTTGTCCATATTAATTTTCAGTTTTATCTTTTCATCTGATATCCTAGATGTCCTAACTTCTTTCCTGTATTAGGGTTCTCCAGAGAAACAGAGGAGTTGGTTCATGTGATTACGGAGGCTGAGAAGTTCCACAATCTGCCATCTGTGAACTGGTGACCCACGAACGCCGGTGGTGCGATTCTGTCCGAGTCTGCAAAGAAACTGATGGTATAAATCCGAGTCTAAGGACCAAAAACAGTAAGAGGTCCCAGCTCTATCGGTGAGGTTGGGGGTGGGGGTGGGGGGGACAGTCAAATTCTTGCTTCCTCTGACTTTTGTTTATTTGGGCCCTTAAGGGACTGGGTGACGCCCACCACCCAGAGGAAGACATCCTGCCTTACTGACTCCACCGAGTCAATGCTAATGTCATCCGAAAACACCCACACGAAAACACCCACACTCCTAAGTAACATGACCCCAGGCACCACGAGGCCAGTCGAGGTGAGACATAAAATTAACCCCATTTCCTGTGTGCATGTCAATAACCGTTTTCAACTGAACTCTTTCCACCGTCTAATTCATTATTTTCCTTTATGGAGATGTATTTTCAATCCCTACCACCTTCAACTTCCCCCAAACCCTTGTAAGGCAGAGGTTACGTAGGCAACGCACGCAGGAGTGAGGCGGACGGGATGGCAGATGGGAAACTACAAACGGGTGCAGTGCCAAGCACTCCAACTGTTCAGCAAACAAAGACCATTACCAAGCCCTCGGTGTGACACTCTCCTTTAAGGAGACCACCAGCACTGGACAGCAAGTCGGTTCATCACAACGCTTCCCGTCTAGGGATCAGCCAGTCATCCTTACTGGAATTATTCCTGTTCTACATGGTGTGCCTCTCCTGCATATGGTGCCTTCGACGGCACCACAAAGCTTTACAACTGGTTTTGTTTACTGACATGAAATAATGCATAACGTTGCTTCAAACAAAGAAACACACTTCACAGTGAAAGAGATGTGACAAACTCTTGGCCAGGAGATCTGCTGTAATATACAGCATCATCTAGATGCGGATGACCTGATAGAAATTTGGAATTGCACGTAGAAAGGTTGGTGCCAGCTTAGGTTGGCACACTTTTCTCCAGGATGGTATATGGGATATTTATTGAACCAATGACCAGCATATGTTGCAGCATCTGTAAATGTTAGGATAGATGGGTCTAGAAAACAGAAAGTTAGACTTGACCTCTCTCACCATTACTCCCAGTAACTCTCCTGTGGAATTTGTCCTTCCTACACTCATGACTTTACAGATGTCAATGTTACCTCCCAGGAGCAGGAAGCTCCCACCAGTGAGTGGGTAAAGATTTCTGAACCTGAAACCCGCTGTGGTCAGGGTATTTTGGGCTCCTCATGCTACTAGACTTTGGACACAGAAATCAGTTACTGCGCTGGCAGATGTGATTGACTGATCATGTTGAGAAGATGGGGTTGTTACTACATAATGGTATCAAGGAACAATAGGTTTCAAATTCACATGGAGGTGTTTTGGTGCTTCCATTCTTGGTGATTACAGTGAACAGGAAATTGTAGCAATTATGGCCTGACAAAGAGAAGAGAAGCGAAGCTCAGATTAGTCCATAATTAAGGTCTGTGCTATACCAGCAGGCAAGTCACCTGGTCCAGCTGAAGTATTTGCTAAGGGTGAGGGAATTTTAGAAAAGGTGGCGAAGTAGACAGATAATGAAATATCGCCTTGAGACAAACTAAAGCAATGATCACTGCAGTGTGTTAACACTAACCTCCACATTACTTGTTTTTTGAGACACAGGTGAATACCACATTGAAAAATGAATGCCAGAATAGACATAAAGAAACAGGAAGAGGAAAGGAATGTTCTGTGGAGGAAAGATTTGAGACTTGTGGACCAACTAAGCTTCCAGTTTGGTCCTGAAGGTCAAAATTCATGGCTTTTTGCAATAGGATGGAAATCTGTTCATGCATCTGACTCAGTTATTCTTCAGTATTCAGTAGACCAAAGTCGGTGCTATTTTTAGGTGAATTTTTTTCAGATATATTGCTACTTGCTCTTTTGTGAGCCCTCACCAAGGAGAGGCATATGGACACAACAGAAACTTCCCAGCAAGCCATCTGCAATATCTATTACATCCATTTATTTCCTCCATATTTACACACTTTCTTCAATTCTGATCTAGAATGACATCCAGCACTTATTGATAAAAAGCTGTTTCTGAGCTTTAGGTGCATCTACTACTTCAGCATATCAAAAAGGCAGAACGAGAATGAGCCTAAATAAAGATTCTAGCTCCTTCTATTAGTGAATTTACTTATCTCCCTATGGAATATGAAGTTATTTAATGTTAAATTATCAAAATAAACAAATTTTTAAATTTATTTTTTCTCTATATTTTTTATCCATTTTATCCATTCAGCAGTAGAAATTAAGAGCATTACCGCGAATTATCAGTTGACTACTTCTCACATAAGGACTTCATGGTGTTTTTAAGGCAAGAGATTATATACGCATGAGAAAGTATGACTGGAAGCCATCAGGAACTACATATAATATCTGAAAAATAATGAGAAATGCATTTACTAGTTCAGAAGACCAGTTTATAAAACTTACTGACTAAAGTGTTTTGACAGGCAGTAGAAATTATAGGTAGAGAATTAATAGCATTTCCAAATTTAGCCAGAACATAATGCCTCACTTTAATGTCTTATTAATAATATACTCCAGAATTTTCAGACCAATGTATAAGAAAAAGAGGACATATTTTATTTGAATTAGTAGGACAGTTTTGCATTAATTTCATGTCAGGAGTGTATGCAACTAGCTATAATACAATTTAAGAAAGGCTTTCCATTAACCTACTGAACTGAAATTATCAATTTCAAATTATCTAATGATAGAGTTACTATAGGCTTTTAATTTAAAAAAAATAAAAGGAAAAAAGGAGCATCAGAAGTAAAAGTGAAGCCATTAACTAAGTGAAAATTTATAGAACTGTTCACAGAAACTGCATACCAACATGCCCCTCCCCCAGTTTTATGCCTCTGTTTAATGAGAGAAGAATTTGTTTTTATCAGTGATTAATCCCTTCACAGGTATCTGAGTCACAGCCACACTTCCCTTGTCAGTACTCTTTCTCTATCGAATATTCCCTCTTTATGCTATTTATTCCTCATCCTCCTCTCCCCAATATCCATTAAAAGAGCATTTAAATTTTTCTTTGGAAATCACAGCTCTTTATAGTTACTGTCTTATTCTTTCCTTCCCCTTCTCAGCCATTTTTGTAGGTCCTCTCTTTATCTCTCACTCATCATCCCAGTCACTTCAACACAGAGTCTGTTCCTATCACTTCACTAACACAGCTCTAATTCAATTCCTTTCGGCAGATATATATTAAACTCTTACTCTCTGACAGACACCGTGAAAGGCTTGAGGAATGCACCTGGGAAGAGGACAGGAAAGGCCACTGCTCCTCTAGTAAAGAACAGAGAATAAGTAAATAAATATAAATATTAACAAATAGGGATACGTTTTAAAGAAAAGTGATTTGGTGTAGAGTTACCTACCTAGTGAGAGAACTTTTTTCTTTTCTTTCTTTTTAGTAAATGTCAAGCTGAGATCTACAGCCAATCATATCTGAGGGAAAAAAAAAAAAACATTCTTGGAAAAGGCATAAGCATAACCAAAACATTAAGGTGACAAAGAATTTGTTGTGTGCCTGAAAAGTAAATAAGGGCCAACAGGAACACAGTCTAGTGAGTAAGTAACAGAAGAGGATGGTAGTCAGTCTCTAGATCATGAATGCCTTATAATCCGCAGTAGGAAGCTATGTTTTTTTCAGAATCGTAAAGAAAAGTCACTGACATTTTTTTTCTTAAATGTATTTTTAAAAATACATTTATTTTAATTAGCTTCAAGTAATAGTACATTGGTTAGACAGCTATACAGTTCATAAAACGATCCCATCAATTGCTCCCTCCTTCCTCAGACCCTCCGCCTAGCCAACATATTAATGCTAATGCATTCCCTGTGCTGTGCTCCACATCCCCATGACCATCCATCAGCTACTAATTTGTACTTCTTTAACCCTTCACTCCATTTTCCCAGTCCCCCAACCCTCCTTCCCTTCTTTCTGTCACCAAATTATCCATTATATTTGTGAGTCTGTTTTTGATTAGTGTTTATCTTTCTCTGTCTGATTTAAATACCTTTTAGGTCTATTTAAGCAATTTCTTTTTCCTTCCCCTTCCTTTTAGCCTGTGTGTGCCTTTTAATCTGAAGTGAGTCTCTTGTAGGCAGCATGTAGGGGTCTTGTTTTCTTATTCATTCATCCACCCTATCTTTTAGTTGGAGCACTTAATTCTTTTTCATTTGAGGTACTTATTGATAGGAATGTAGTTGTTACCATTCATTAATCCTGTTTTTGATATATGTTTTTTCTTCTTAACGGAGTGCCTCCAACATTTCCACTTCTTAAAGGAGTTCCTCCAACATATCGACATCGTAATACTGGCTCGGTGGTAATAAATTCCTTTAGCTTATTTTTATCTGGGAAGCTCTTTACTTGCCCTTCAACTCTAAATGATAATTTGGTTGGATAAAGTATTCTTGGTTGTGACATTTTTGAAATACGGAACAGATACCATGTGACTTTCTCTTTAAAGGTGTTGAATGGAATGAAGGGGCACAAGGAACAAAGGTAAGAACAGAGACAGGTGGAGTGATAACAGAAGCTTAAACTAGAATAGTCAGTCATAGGTTAAGTCAGAGAAAGGGAGGAATGCAGATATATTGTGGAGGCAGAAGGTTTGTTAAGGGACAAGGACTTAGGAAGTAGAGAATGGTAGGATCAATGAGCACACTCAGATATCTGGCTTTGATAAGTGAGTGTATGATGACGCATGAATAGTAACAATTCAGGGGACCTGTAAATATGGGGGCTGGGGAAGAAAGAAGTCAAGAATTCTGTCACATGACCTCAAATGACAATGAATGTTTGTGGAGTTTCCCTTTTCATTTGACCTCAGTTATTTGAGCCAGTGAATTACTCCCTCTTTCAAATACATTTCTCCTTCAGATTCTCAGAAACAACACAGTTTTGTTTATTTGCTTGCTTGTTCCTTCTACATGCCAGGCAGCTAATTACTGTTTTTTGTTTTTCAGTTATCTTTGTATCTAAGAGCTCTACATTTTTGGAGATTTACAAGATTTTGTCCTAGGATTTTTTTTTTTTTTCTACTTATCTTATACGCTTTGCTTAAATAATGTAATCTACATCCTTCTTATACAGTTTACATGCTGGCAGATCCAAAATATATATCCCTCAGACTTCCATTATGAATCAGACTAGGATCTCCAACTGTTTCCTCAATAGCACTATTTTGGTATCTAAGAGCCCTCAACATCAAAACATTCAAAACTCACTTAATAATCTTCCCCTCACCTAGAAAAAAATCATCACACTTCTAGCTGTTCATGTCAGAAACCTAGAGGTTATTTTTGATTTCTCTGTTTTCCACACCAACCTCCCAATTCCACCGAAATAACTTATTCAAAAAAATGTGTTTTTCCAAATTCTGTGTTATGAATGATGACTTCAGTGACAAATAAAAAGAACATGAACCCTGTACTTGTAGACTTTATCTACTAGGGAAGGACAACATGTTAAAATATAATCACAAATATATGGACATATTTATAAATTTTTATATAAATAGGGATCTGCTGTATCTTTTAAATGTTATTATAAGGTGACCTAATTTAGATTAGAAAGACACCACATAAATATCTCTGAAGAAGTGTTATGTTACTTTTATTTCCCAATATTTTTTAATCAACCCCCATCTTTCCATACTCATTGGGCAAGTCCCCATGTCCCTTGGATTTTCCTATTGCTCTCTAAATGATCTTTCACCATTCCCTCTTGTCTCTCTATATTCCAGTTAATACTCAGAAAATAAACTTATAAAATAAAAATCCCCACAAATAGAAAATGTTGTCTTCTGACAACGTAAAACCTAGAAGAATGTTTTATTTAATCTCATTACAAAACTCAAGACTGTACATATCTTCATTTCAGAACTTCATTATCCCAACTACTACCTGCTTTTACTCATCATCTTTGTTACCTCTTCTTGGCACATTTCTGTTCCACTCTGCTCCCTCTTCTCTTGAATAACTCAGTTTTTAAGTCTGATATTTCCTTATGTATATCTTCCCTGACCTCACAAGCTTTATGCTATCCTTCCCCCAAATGTATGCAGTCCAACCACTAGACTTTCTCTTCTTGAAATCATGACAATTGCAATTCAATCATTATCTTCTCTGACACATTATAAACTCAGATAGGGCAGGAAATGTTATTGTTTGCCATTATCTGTGTCTCCTGTGCTGTACCGAGAAACTCAATAAACGATTACTAAATGAGTGAATGTTTCACTCTTAGAGTCATCTACAGTTGAATCAGGTTCAGTATAGTGATGAAATATGCACAAATTCATCACAATTCAGTCAAAATATCTGACAAAATGATTAATTTCAACACTTAAATGAATACATGGGTAATAATTTGATATTATATAATTATTACTGGAAGATTCCTAATGTAAAGTGTAAACTGATTCTTTAACTTAGTTTAATTCAATTTTGTAAAAATTATTTACTGAAATTTTGTATCAATATTTGATCATTTATAGTAGATATTATTTTCACACTATCATTCATATATTTCCTTTAATATGCTAGTCACTTATTTGCTCTAATTTTGTTAGGATTAAAACTGCTCCATATTCAAAGAAAGTGGGCTGATGAAATGTGGTAACTATTATGTGTAGGTACTGGAAAATAGAAATGTTCATCCTTTAAATTACATAAGGCTTCATTCAGTTTTTAAATTATTGACTTGAATATTATAGATGTTATAGATTTATTCAACATCTTTACAATTTACCTCTTGTAATACATAGTGATATTACAAAGGCTAGATATGTGCTGACTCTGATGATATGAATTCTAGAAATTCTTATAAAATGCAGAAAGATAAAATGTTAACAAAATAATATAAAGAAATAACTTGTCTAAATTACTTGGGTTCTAAAATTTCATCATAATTAACTCTGCTTATTAGGTTTATATCAGAAAACATAAATTTTAATATAAAAATTGGAGTCATCTATTACAGTAATCCCTAGTGCTAGTCCATGGAATAATTCCAGGCTGGTTATATGAAAATCGCCTGAGGAACTTTATAAAAATATATATTAATGTGCCTCACTCCTAGAGATTCTAATTAACAGGTTGAGAGGAAAGCCAACATTAAAAAAAAAAAAAAAAATTAGCATAAAGCTCCCAAAGGGATTCTTAAGAGCACTCAGCTCATCCAGGTTTGAGAATCGATAATACTATTTAGAGGTTACAAAACTGGCTGCTTGTGGGCTAAATCCAACTCACAGAAATGATTTCTTCGGCCTGTGGAGTGTTTTCAAATGTTCTGAATAAACATAAAACACTTGCATTTACAGTTTCTCTTAAAAAAGAAAAATCTGACAAAAGAGAACCTGAATTATTGAATAATGGCAGTGTACTACAGCTGTTAGCAACTGCTAACACAATATATGCATCTCATAATTCTGCAACTATGTAATTCCATGACTTGGAAGTTATGTACACCATTGCTCCTGACCTTCCTTTGGTGACATCGAGCCCCATAATTCTCCTGGATGCAAGGGGGGGGGGGGGGAACTGAAGTAGCCTGCCAGCTCTCCCAATTCTACAGTACAGAAGAGAGGCTAAGAGTTGCTGGACAGATAGCTTATCTTTGCCAAACTCTCAAAATTTATAAAATGAAAGATGCACCTAGAAGGCTGCATAGTTCAAGAAAACAAGAGAGAACATTTTTCTTTTATGTTTTGTTGTTGTTTTTGTTCAATATGCATAAAAAGTAGAGACTACATGGAAAGTTCTATCATGCCAACATCATACATCCATGTTAAATTCTTGACATGAGAGGCAACTGAGTTTGACTTTTGATCCAGCTCAAACTTTGGTATTAGGGAGCAAGAAAAGATCACAGAAGGAAAGAAGATTTTCCTAAGGCTACACAGAATTAACAGCAGAACCAGGTGAGGGGGTGGAGGGCGGGGGGGAAGAAAAGAAAACAAGAAATGGCTACTAACTTCAAGTTGAGTCCCATTTCTATTACACTTTTCCTCTCTACCATTACAAAACTATATAAAATATGTAGATAATTGTTTGCAAGTCTATACATATATTCTCTTTCTACTTATATGTTAATGGATATTTATTATTTTTATCTTCATAGTATTTCTCTTCCTTCTGAAAAGAGCATTTCACTTCCTATTCTTTCCCATGATTATTATGGAGCAGCAATTAGTGTACCCTGCTATTATGACCATAGGACTGAACATGCTACACAGCCTGTTACATCAGAGTACACATCCACAGCAAGGAACTTGGCCTGCAATGGTTAAAATTACATAAAGTGGACCAATCAGTGATCCTTCTTGGGAACAGAATGGAATAACAGGAGGACTACCCATACTTGGCCCTTCCCTTCCTTTTGGTGATGGTAAAGCATTTTGTATGATCCCTGTACCTCATCTTCTCTCCAAATAAGTCAAAAACTGATAATAATATTTTATCTGAAATTTTCTCATCCTCTGAAACCAGAGAGCTGGGGCATTAGGAAAATGGCCTGAAATAAACATAATGGACCCAAGAAAGGTCATATGGATGGGAGTAGGAGTGAGGGCATATCTACCTCTCTATGGTTAATGTGACAACTTTGCACAAGTTTCCTGAAAGCTGAATAAGTTGAATGGTCTTTGCTGAAGATGACTGGGATGTAAGCTGTCTTCCTACAGCTGCCCACAATTTCAGCTCAAGAAGGAAGTTTGCTCCAGATAGCAGCAAACACCAACAGACAGAGGACAGCAAAAGCACCCGAGTATAAGACGCTGTTTATGAAGATAAACTAAGCAAAGAGATAGCTAATCTCAATGGGTAACACTAGGAAAAAGGGGTGTTTTCCTTTGCCCTTCCCTCTGTCCCAATACCAGAGAAAATATTCATGGTATGAGGGGCCACATGATACCAGTATCTTTCTTCAGAACACTGGAGCTGCAAGTTTAACCATACGTCTAATATTAGTGGCATTTAGAAGGGTTTTGGTTTGAGGTTTTCTTTTTGAAATAAATGAGACCCATACAAATTAACATAGTTTTTGGCCATTTGATTTTAACACTGAGGCAGTCTGTGACACACTGAAGAATTATGTCCAAACTTGTTACATGTAAATTGGTTTGCTATGGCCCAGTGAGCACCACAAGGGGGCAGAGTTGCCTAATCCCGTCAATCAACCAAAGTCTGCACTTAGAATCCATTCAGTATACAGGCTTTTCTCTTGGTATCTGAACTTTTGTTCCTGGACTTCACACATGTAGTAGATTAGTGTAAAATTTCTGAGATAGGCATGTATTCATATCTGTCCTAGCTTCTGCAATTTTCTTTCTAGAAGTTAGGAACAAAATAGATTCATATAGCAACTGTACCTTACTACTTAAAGTCTGTAGCTTTTTTGCATTTTACAGATATGTATATATCATGGTATATATGTATATGTATATATATGTATATGTATATGTATATGTATATATAGAGAGAAAGAGAATATTGTTTGCATAAGTACACACGTACATATATACATTTATATGTATTTATATGATGTATATATTTACGGAGTCAATGATTGTAGGTCTAAATGATTGTTGGTAAGTTAGTCAAACTTCTCCCAAGTTCTGAATAAATTGTGTTTAGGCCAATTTTAAATGATATATGTTGACACATGTACTCATGGCATGAATTAAAAGTTTAGGTCTAGAACTCCTCCAGCTTTGACAGAGGTCTTTTAAAAACATCCTGAATGAATATAGTCATAGTTTGTATAAAGCTACTACTTAACCTGGTTGAGCTGTGCAAGACATCTAGCCGGGTCACCATGAGGTCAATGGCTGTAACTGCGACACTCCAATGTCATGTCATGGGAACTCTGTCTCGTCTAGACCTAGTTCTAAGAATTTTAGTTGACTCAGTGGTGGCAACTATAAAACTGGTGGTTATGAAGAAGTAAATGTAGAAGTCAGGAGGAGGAGAGAGAAGGAAAGTAGATGGAAGAGGGGGAAAGGAGGAGAAAAAGGAGAAATGTTCACACAAACGGAAGAGAGAACATGGTTTTCTCAACAGTGCTTCGATACAATATCAGCGAAGGGAAATATAATGGGAAATAATTCATCAAAATAGTTATGTTTTCTTTTTTCATCTTCCTTGTAAGTATCTTTTCCCTTAATAATTAAAACGAGATTTTGCTTCTGGAAAGATTTGCATTATTAATGAAGAAACGCAAAGAAAAACGAATGCCAATGTTCCACCGTTAGCTTTCAAAATAATTTCTTTCAGCTCATTACCAAGATAAAAATTTGAGTGCCAGAAATTTTACCAAAAAAAAATTTTTTTTGAGAATATAATGACCAAGTCCTGATGCTAGATAAGACTGAGAAGATTGGTATGTATCTCTTAATGTTTTATTTCACATATATAAAGTTTATGTATGTAACTATTTATTTATTTATTTATCTTATCTATCTATTTATTTATTTTAGGCGAGGCAACCCTTGGTTGACCTCACAGATTGCAAGGACCTTGTCAGTTTACAATCCCTTATTTTTTATTTCTTACGCCTACAGCACCTGGTATTCCTAGGTGGTCTCCCATCCATGTACTAACCAGGCCTGACCCTGCTTAGCTTCCACGATCACATGGGATCGGGCTTATTCGTAGACTATGGCCGTAGACTATGTATGTAACTTTAATAAGTTTTATATATTTATATAAATACATTGTATTTGTATAAAAGTTTATATATATAAAACTTTAATTCATGGCTCTTACACTTTTTTAAAATAACAAATGTCAACAGGTATTATATTTTTAGCGACTTGCTATTTAAAAGAGCACCGAAAATTTTTTCAGATAGAATTCCTTCTCTTTTATTCTTTGTCAAAGCTTCATATTATTTTAAGGCAGAAAGATCTGCAAACTTTAAAACAGAATTGCTTGAAAATTGCCTGAAATAATTTGTTTGTTTGTTCTCTTGTTGCAGGCATTTTTGGTGTGCAGGTAGTAACTTTGATCCTCCCCCACTTTTCTTAGGCTTCTCATGGTCATTCAAACACCAATGGTACAATAAAGTCTTGATAGAAAATCCAAAATAAAAATAGCTTTGATTCAACTAAACATCATGCATACTGTGAATGGTTGACTGGAAGTTGAGGACAGAAGATTCAAGGAGAGGTGTCAGAAACCTGTCTTCAGCCCTCTGTTCTGGTGTACTTAATGGGAGAAAAGGCTTCTAAGGTTGCTATGATCCTAAGCCAAATTGTACTCCACTGAGTCAACATTTAAGATTTTTTTATTATTCTCCCTTTGTTTCAGGGAATTAAAAAGAACTTCCTAAGATACTTCTACACATATTTTTCTATGTCTTTTCTAGCTTTGGCCAGGAAAAAATTTGAAAGAGTGAAATTGCAAAAAATTATCAGGTTATCTGATTCTATGGAGGTTTGCATCTCTCAAGATCTTTGAGGTATTATATAATTTGACACATTGTTGGAAATTGGTAGTAATGCACATAATTCTTTTGCAGAAATTAAATAAATTTTGTCCAGAGGAAGTACAATTCATTCTAGCCCTCTCTTGTGAAAAATGTCAGTCTTGCATGTGTTAAATTCACGTCAGCATTCCTAATTGCATGGGTATGCAAACATTCACTGGATTATTTTTTTAACTAGTTTATTACGCCCTGCTGGTTCTTCCATTTGTGTATGTGCTAAATAGAATATCTATCATGTGTTCATTTTACATTTATATAGGAGTCATAATTTTTCCCTTTATAAAAATTATTTTTTTTATAGAAGGTCAAGATATAGAAAAAGCCAGCACTATGGTTGGGGGAGGGGTTGACCTTAGGAGGGTGAATTTCACACCAACATCTTTAATGTGTCTAGCTTTCAATTTAGGGTAATTATTCAGCAATCTAAGTAAGAAGGTTTCTCCAAGAACAGTCGACTAGACAACTGAATTCTAAAGGAGGCGTTGGGTGGGTGGCACCTACGAACCACGGCTCCATAGCACTTGCATGTCACCAGTGCCCCTTTTCTCTGGGTCAGGGATGCACGGTGATTAGTGTGTAGGTTTGCTTCCTGGGAGTGGATTTCCTTGGTAGTTGGTTCTGTCCCCTGGATTTCTGACCCCTACCTTCTGAGTCATACTTCCTTTTCCATAAGAAATAGCCCATGTTTGTGGGTATAGAATTTTTAGCTCATACTTTCCTTATAGCACTTAATATAGTTTTGCTTATTAATATACCAGCTATATGACTGTCATACACATTAATTAAAATTCATTCATTATGTGTGTTCAAAGCATTTGGGGCTCTCATTAAAGAAATCTTACTCAGGGCATACTATGTGCCAAGTAGTGTTGTAAGTACTGGAGGTACAGGAGTATACGAGACAGTTAATGAGTCCAACTTAATAAAACCCATCTCCTTACGGGGCAATAGGAGAATATGCAAGTAAAAGGTTCAATGAACAAGATAAAAGATGACTTAAGATAGGAATAAGTACTAGTTTCTTGATAGGAATAATATAGAATAACTTTGTGGCAAGAGAAATGGGAGGGACGTAGCAATTACACCATTCACAGAAGTCAAGGGAGGCTTCTTGGCAAAGAAAATATTTGAGCTGGGACCTTAAAGATGTGGAAAGTGAGACAATAAAGGTCCCAGGAACAGAGAGTACCAATCATAAAAATGTGAAACCATAACCATCTCAGCAATTTTAATGTGGATGTTTTCTCCACAGCACTGAGATAAATATTAAAAATCTTAGAATATTGAATATTATTGACTGTTATCTAGAGTTTGAACTTTTTATCTGCTAGATTAGTAACATCCTAAACTGGTTGAGATACTAGTTTATTCTAATTATTTTGTTTTTCAATAAAGGTGGATCGAGGGGAGAAAGGTTGATGGAACGTTGATAATATTACAGTACTCCCTGTCTAATACCCACTGTCTACTTCTTCTTTACCAAAGGAAATCTAATTTTGTTGGGAGAACTGATCCTCCACACTTGAAAAGTTATTTTCCAGTTTTGTATCTGTCAAAACAATACCATGAACTTAGTGGCTTAAAACAGCACACATTTATTATCTTAAAGTCACATAGGTCAGAAGTCTGGTATAGGTTTCTGCAGGCTGGACTCAGTGTTGGTACTGTGCATTCCTTTCTGGAGTGTCTAGAGAAAACTCATTTCCTTGACTTTTCCAGCTTCAGGATAGTCCCTACCTTCCCTGGCACACAGCCATCATCCTCCACCTTTAAAGCCAGCAACTGCAAATTGAGTCTTTCTCATGTCACAGCTCTCTGACCTGTCTTCCATTGCCAAATCGCTCCCTCTGACACATCTGGGAAGAGCTATCAGTTTTTAAGCACTTGTAATGAGACTGGTACCCACCTCGAGTCCAGTTTAATATCTTCATCTCGAGGTCTTTTTACATCTTCAAAAATCTTTTGCCAGATAAAGTAACACATTTACAGTTTCTTGGGACATGGACATCCTTAGGAAACCATTATTCTGCCTACCACAGGCAGCCTTGCAAGATGGGTTGGTCATGTGGTCTGTTTTAGTCAACAGAATATAAAAGGAGTTCCTGTGTAACACTTCCAGGAAAGTCCCTTAACAGGAAAAGGACTCTGAGGTTTCCTGGGCCCTGCACTTGATCCTGTCCCATTCCGCTGCCTGAAACATGACCAGCAAGCTACACCTCCGGCAGGTACCATGGGAGCAGGAGACAAGTGCTGCAAAAGAGAAAGCTGGAAGGAGTCTCGCTTCAGTCCCCAGGCTGCCTGCATTTGAACTTCTTTTATACAAAAGAAAAATCACTCTTTATTTATTTAAGTTATCATTTTATTGGATTTCTCTTAATAGCTTTAGGACAAATTCCTAACCAATATGCTTCATTAAAGTAAGGCTGACTTGGTTGTTACAAAAAAGGAAAGATCTATGTTGATTGTCGGATGACTTTCATTCTCATGATTGAATTAGATTATCCATTCAGCAATCGTATCCACTGGTGGCACACAGCCTTTAACCAGCCGAACTGACAAACCAGACAAATCTGGACGAGTTGAGTTATCTAGAAAGAGCTGATGTTTTATGAACAGCTTAACGGTAATTAAGCCAACAGTTAGACATCAATATAAATGTCAGTATTATAAGAAAATGGATTTTACTTCAGAATAGTATGGGAATAAATTTAATTAGGATTATAATTGCTTTTTGAATCAGCAAATCTTAACTGTCATGAAGAAATATTAACATTTCAAATCTGTCACATATATGCTGTTATATGTCTAACTTTAAAAAACATTATAGTCTCATATAAGATATCCAATGAATTGCATAATAGAATACACTGATATCAAAGGAAGATCGTTGAGAGCTAAGTTTTAAAATAAAAGCTAACAATATTTCTTTTAAGTTAGAGTCTCAAATCTATTATTATTTATTTATGTCCTCTCTAGATCACAACAATTTAGAATGTTCATTTAATGTTTATCGTGAATTGTTTTCTATTTTATAAAGAGCAAAGTTACACAGTGGCTGATTAAAACAAATAATTTTTTAACGGTATTAGAGGAACTGAGATTATTAAATCAACCAATTGCATAGAAATTGAGCTTATTTTTCACATTTCAGAGGAATAATATTCTGCTTATTTTACATATCATGTCTTAGTAGTATGTGCTCTGTGAACCATTTCTGATTAAGTATAGCATTGTGTCAGTTTCACACCTTGTATCATAAGTTTTGCTACACTGCACTCACAATATCATCTGCCCTAAAATGCTTGGTCTAGTAACAGTCTTATTTTGGTATGCATTAGTAAATAGATGATTTGGTTTTGTAGCTTGGTTTGTTCATCCATTCTTATTTATCTTTTACAACTGGAATTTACAAGTGTTAGACAAAATTTTATATGGTATATGCATATCATTTATGCTAATAATATATTTTTTTAAATGTATCCAATTTTCTGTTCTTTATTTTTTAAAAATACCAAAATTGGGGGGTGGGGGAAACACATTATTTTCAACAGAAGGCTACTGTGGTGGGTTGAACAGTGGCTTTGCCTAAAGATATGTACCCATATTAATGCCTGGAATCTGTGAATGTCACTTGGAAAAAAGAATTGAGGACAGAAAAGGAGAAAACACAGAGACAGAACAGAAGGCAATGTGACAACAGAGACAGAGATTATTGGAGTGACGTGGCTGAAAGCTAAGGGAAGCCAAGGACTGCCACCAGCCACCAGCAGCTAAGAGACGGGCACTGAGCTTCTGGAGAGAGCACATCGTGCCAACACCTTGATTTTGGAATTCTGGATGTTTTAAGACACACTGTGAAGATCTGTTAAAACAGCCACAGGACACTATACAGCTACCATTTTTAAATAATTTTAAGCCTTATCTACTATCGCTCGGTTTGTCATTTTTTTCAAATCAATTTGCTGAACCTAATATTTTGTCCTGAAACTAACTGAAAAATTGTATATAAAGATTTTCTTAGAGTCAGATTAAAAGTGGTCGAGTAAATGTATACTTTTTATTCCAGTCCCTCTGACATCCCACTATAATGATAGCAAAGTGTTTTATTTATTTCTACTCACAAGGCCTAACAGAATAGGAGAGAAGATCACAGTAGACACATTTTGGAAACTGAAAAGCACAACAAAAATAAGTCATCACTGACTCAGTAGGCCAGAGAAAGCTGAATCCTAAAGCAGCGTGGAAAAAGCTGAGAAACAGCCTGAATCTCACAGCAGAATAAATCATCAAAAGAGGAGATTGGGAGAGTGTGTTTACAAATCTAGTAAAATATTCCACCACCTGCCTGTCCCCAGACCCCTCCCCAACCCAGATCATCTGCCATCCTCTGGAGAGGAAGACAACTGCCCCTTCTCCCAAATACGCACGTGCACTCTAGCAGAAGACTAGAGATGCATTCTTCGAAGGAAGAAGAACAGCAGTTGTCTTTACAGGAGATGCCTGAGCCTCCTATGCCTTGTAGGAAGGATTACCACACTAAAACAGAGAAGTTGAGAAAAAATGTACTAACTAAATATTGAAATCTCTGCTTCTTTCTGCTCTTGGTCCTCGCTCAGCAATTTGACTAATACTCTCCAGCAGGAGGCTGGAAAATTGATCTCTGTGGACTCAGACCAATCAAAGAATAACAATACAAAGATACTGATGTCAGTGGTTCCCTTTTACAGGGCAAGCCAGAGTTGATAAACCAATCCCCTGCATATACCAGGCTGCCATGCAGCTTCCGGTGACTCCTTCTTCAAAGTGAGGTGACGTCTAACAATAACTAGACACTAAGGGACACCTCTGTTGTAAAGATGGAAATCATAGGAAAATAAACAACTCACAGAGAAAATGGAAATATGTATCCTCAGTATCAATAGCCTAACAAAGATGATATTACAAGTATTAAAAACAGGATAAAATTAATGAAAAAAATTAAACATGAAAGCAATTTCTGTATTTATAACTTTGTTAGCAAAAATATTAAGTATTCATTTATGAAACTGAAAAATAAAGTTGAGGAAAATCTCCCTTAAAGTAGAGAAACACACAGATATAGAATGGAAAATAAGAAAAAAATAATTGAAAAGAAGGAAATCGAAAATTAAAAGATTTAGGCCTAAAGTTTAACGTTTAAACACTAGAGATTCCAGAAAGGAAGAAGAGAAAAACAGAAGGAAATCATGAAATAAATAACGCAGTATATCTCATAGAATTGAGAAATCTGAGTTTCCAGATTGAAAGTATTTGTGAAGTACCCAGCACAATGATTAAAAGTAGACCTACATTGAAAATAGTCCTGTCTGTTATTGTTGCTATTATACTGTCACTGTACTTGATGTTGAAAAGTTTTTCTCCATTTTGGTTTTATTTTTATTTTTATTTATTTATTTCTTACTTATTTATTTAATTATTTAATTAAGTTTATTGGGGTAACACTGGTTAACGCGATTATATAATTTTCAGGTGTACATTACAGTTTGACATCTATACATTCTCTTGTGTGATTACCACCCAAAATCCAGTTTCCTTCAGCTACCCACTTCACCCTACCCCTACGCCCCTATATTTGACTCCTATTACCCCGTCTACCTTTCCCCTCCTCCCCTACTCCTAACCACTAGTCCATTGTCCCTGCGTCTCCCTACCTTCTGGTAACCACTAGTCCATTGTCCCTGCATCTGAGTCTCTGTTTGTCCTGTTCATTTGTTGCTTTTAGGTTTATGTCCCACATATAAGTGATATCATGAGATTTTCAACTTTTTCAGTCTGGCTTATTTCGCTTAGCATGATTATCTCGAGGTCCATCCATGTTGTCGTAAATGGCAGTATTTCATCTCTTCTTATGGCTGAGTAATATTCCATTGTATAACCATTTTGGTTTTAAAGCTTCTTCCCCCACTTACATCCATTTGCCCTACCTCTGTCCCTTCAAACAACACAGATAAAGCTAATCTCTTTGTACACGACAGCCCTTAAAGATTAAAGGTAAGCCTCTGTATCTCTCCGACTCTTCTTCTCCAAGCTAAGAAGTTTGGGGGTTTTGTTTTTGTTTTTTTTACATTTCTCATCCAATATTATTTCCGGGTCCTTGGTCATCTTAACAACAGCACCTGCCAACTCTTCAGCCTTTCCCATGGAGACACCTCCCTCAGTCCCATAACCTAATTGAAACCTTTATCTCCTCAGTGCAAACTCATCTCTCTTCCCCAACTTCTACCAGACTTTACTCTGTTTTCATTTCTCTCCTCAGCTAGACTGTAAAAGGTATGTCTTTTGGAACAAACCATCTACCCACTCACTCTTCAACTGTGCCATCATCACTCTCATAGAGAATATCTCAAACCTATCTTTAAATTAGTTCGATTGACTTTATCGGCTATTTTCTCTTTTTATATAACCGATACACTTTATGTGCATTGTTTCAATCTTTAAAACATTATTCTCAAAAAGTAACTAATAAATAAATCAAAATGTGTTGTGAAGTGAAACAAAGGATTAAACATAAAAGAGAATTGAAAAAAAAAAAACCTACACCAAGTCTTATCATCAAGAATTTTCAGAATTTGGGGCATATGAAATGCTAAAATATAAAAATGGAAAAAAACACGTGAAATAATAAGGAATAAGTATTTTGTTGGATTTTTCAATAGCAACACTAAAAGGTCGACAATGAAACAATGACTTAAAAAATGAGCAGAAGTGATTTTCAACTTAGAATCAATCCATATACAGACACATCATTAATTCAAATAAATTAGGGTAGAATAGGTATTCTAAATACGGGTACTCAAAAATTTTACTTGCATAAATCCTTTCTTAGAAAGCTTATTTTGGAGATCCTCTTTCAAAATCTAGGGGCAAACAAAGAGGAAGAAATAGGATTCAGAATATAAGAGAGATATTAAAGAGTTCCCTTGGAGGAAGGTTAAGAGGGAAAAAAAAAAAAACTTAAATGATAAATGTTCAACAAAAATAAATGATATGTCTCTAAAATCATTATTTCAGATGGTACCAGACATCTCCAAGAAAATGACATTGAGAAATACATTTATATTCCAACATACTGAAAAGTGTTAGAGAATTTCATGCAAAGAATATTTGTAGCTGAATTTATGATAAGTACATAAAAGACTAAACTGTACCTGCACTTTTGTTATGCTTTGTCTGTGACATGACTACTCTCATGTTCCTAAATCATTTAAATGCAATATTCAGAAATCAATGTACAATTTTAAAAGTTTAATAGGTTATAAGTATTGTAATAAATTTAATATCTTTGAACTAATGTATAAAATATAAATGATTTTAAGCATGGTCTTATAGTTTCATAAAAAACACAAAAGTACTAGTTTCACTGAATCCCACACTTCGAACGTGATCCCAGCTTAGTCTGGGTCACTGCCTCTTTAATTTGGAAAATAACTAATAGATTTGTCACTTGCCACGGATAAGAAGCAGGTGCATAGGAGCCGGTGGTTTCAAATACGGCTGTCTCTCCTCTCCCACAGACAGCCCCAAAGGTCAACTAGAGAAAATATCAACACAGATGCAACATTTGACTAAAAATCACCTTCAACTATTAAATACGCAACTAAACCTTTCCTCTTTTTTCATTTCTACTGGCATTTCCCAGGTAGTACCAAATGTAAAATAGGCTTACTGTGTATCAAACCAGAAAAAATGGGATGGATTTTTGCACTGACTTAAGCATTGATAAAAATAATATGTCTTACTGTACAGTATACAATACAAAATTATCAATGTATACTTTATTATTTGATCTGAACATTAAATATTATATATCATGGGTTTCATTTTATTGGGTCTAATACCTGATTAAAATGAGATTTCTTAATTCATTCTGCCATGCATCATGCTGCAAAAAAGGTTATGCCAACAGCTTTCCAGTAACTTCTGCTACTAAAATAGCCTCGTTTTCTCCATAAATTGTGAAATAAGTAGCTGAAAACCACGGGTCAAGCTAACTCACCATATGCCTTCTGAAATGATCCTTTTGAGAACTGAGAGAAAGCCGGCATGTGATTCCACTCTTCCAGGGCTTGGTTTCTTTAAGAAACATGATAATTTATTTAAAAATTAAACTTTGGAAATTATGGTCCTGATTTACATTTTTTGAAGGGATCTATTTCAGGAGATGTTAAAATAAAATACTGGTACTTTCAAGTTTTCCCAGAGGAATTTTCTATCTGCTGACATTTGGGGCCCAAAGTCCTGAAAGGACACAGAAGGGTGATTTTGTGCATCACCACGACCCCAAAACAATAAGGACACTTTCAGGGTTTTTAAATATATATGTATTTTAGGGATTGAATTTGTTTGCTAGAGCTGCCATAAGAAAATGGCACAGAAATCTATCATCTCACATTTCTGGAGGCTAGAAGTCTGAAACCGCGGTGTCCACAGGGTTACTTCTTTCTGAGGGCTGCGGGGGAAGATCTTTCCCAGGCCTCTCTCTGGTCCGTAGACGAATGCCTTCTCTCTGTGTCTCTTCACCGGGCAAACATCCCGCACCTGTGCATATACCCAACTATCCCCTCTCCATAAAGGCACCAGTCAGACTGGATTAGGGTGCACCCTAAACGGCTTCATTTCAACTTTAAGACCTTATTTCCTAATTTTTGACAAAAAAAGCCAAAAAACATACGGCGGAGAAAGGAAAGCCTCTTCAAAAAATAGTGCTGGGACAACTGAAAAGTCACCTACAAAAGAATGAAACTAGACTGTTGTTTATCACCACACACCAAAATTAACTCAAAATGGATTAAAGACCTGAATATCAAAGCTGAAACAATGAAATGCATAGAAGAAAACATAGAAACTAAACTCAAGGACCTTGGACTTAATGAGGATTTTATGAACTTGACCTCAAAGGCAGGGAAAGTAAAAGCAAAAATAAATGAATGAGACTACATCAAACTAAAAAAGCTTCTACTCAGCAAAAAAATCATCGACAAGGTAAAGAGACAACCATCCGAATGGGAAAATATATTTGCAAGCAACGCCTCTGATAAGGGCCTAATATCCAAAATATACAAAGAACTCAAACATCTCAATAACAACAAAAAATAAATGATCCAATCAAAAAATGGGCAGAGGACCTGAACAGACACTTCTTCCTAGAGGACATACAAATGGCCAACAAATATATGAAAAGATGTTCAACATCGCTAGCTATTAGGGAAATGCAAATCAAAACCACAATGAGAGACCATCTCACACTGTCAGAATAGCTATAATCAACAGGATAAATAATAACAAATGTTGGAGAGGATGCAGAGAAAAAGGAACCCTCATACACTGCTGGTGGGACTGCAAATTGATACAGTCACTATGGAAAACAGTATTGGAGGTTCCTCAAAAAACTAAGAATTGATCTACCACATGATTCAGCAATCCCTCTACTGGGTATTTACTCCAAAGACTTGAAAACCCATACCTGAAAAGATATTTGCACACCGATGTTCATAGCAGCATTATTCACAGTGGCCAGGACATGGAAGCAACCAAAGTGTTCTACAATAGATGATTGGCTAAAGAAGCTGTGGTACATATATACAATGGAACATTACTCAGCCATAAGAAGAGATGAAATATGCCATTTGTGACAACATAGATG
>NW_006442103.1:7761645-7764483 GCF_000325575.1 Pteropus alecto | reverse complement strand
GAGACTAGTGGTTACCAGAGGGAGGGCAGGGGGGAGGGGAGGGGGGAGGCAGATGGGGTAAAAGGAGTCAAATATGTGGTGATAGAAAGAAATCTAACTATGGAAGGTGAACACACAGTGAACATATATACATATGCTTTGCTGTTAAAGTGTACAGATGAAACTTAATGGATTTCATTAACCAATGTCACTATAAAAAATAAATTAAAAAGAAAAAAGACCCTATTTCCAAATAAGGCCAGAGGCTGAGGTACTGGGAGTTAGGATATGAATTTGAGGTAGGGGGATATGATTCAACCCATAACAGGAATAAGATAATTATTTAAATCATTCCAGAAAATGTTCCACAGGCATTTATGTCTTTACTCAGAAAAAAAGAGTTATCGTCTTACCACAAAGAATTCTGACGTCATGGAATTTTATGGATGTCTTCCTCTGAGGCAATCTAGTAAGTAAAAATTTATCAAATAGTTCTTGTCTGCATCTTTAGAGATAATTCACTTCATGCTACCCCTGTAGGCCATTAAAAAAAGAGTGAAAGGTACAAGTTCACACACACACGCACACACACACACACACACACACTGTCTGATCTAATTTATCAGTTTAGTTATCATGAGAAAGCATCTTCCCATTATGTTTGTTTAATATAAAAGTGGAAGAAATTTTACTAAATTTGGCAAACTAAAAGGAATCATATAAAAAATCACGATTACATGTGGATAAAAAAATAAAAGATATATTAATATATTTCAAACAAACCATTTTGATTGAGTTTAAAAATTGAAATAAGATAAAATTTCAAAGAAGTGCTATAGTTATTGGTGATACCATATTGTTATTATATCAGATATAATAACAATATAGTTAGTTCTATAACTTATACTACAGTATAACTTATCCATTCTTTTTATTTTCATTCAAACATACTTAAAGACTTCAAATTCCCTTACTATTATGCGATTGTTTATCAGCCATCAATTTCTATAGCTAAATGACACTTATATTTTTTTGTTACAGAAAAAATAGTACTGTAGTTGAATAGAGGAAAAGCAACATTCTAGAAATATTCTATTATCATATACATTTTAAAAATTGCCAAGGACTTACTGTTTTTGTTGATTTCATACCTAAACATTGCAAGGTTAGTTAAAGCACTTAAGTGAAGCTCTGTGTCCTCACATCCTCTATTCATCAACTCCTCTGGGTCCTGATATTTCATATCAGTAAACAGAAAACTGATAAACAAGTAACTGATCTATTGAACAAATAGGTGCACTATGTTTATATATGAATTAAAGTATTCAGCAGCATTCTCTACCTTGGAAAACCCTAAATAATGAGACCTTTAAAGAATATTGCTTCTAAAGCCTATGCTTAAAGGAAGGCTGATATGCAAGAACTTTAGTAAATGCTACCAGTAGAGTAAAAACCAGTTGGGAGAATGCACTATTTAAAATGAAACTGTTCACAATACATTTTAATATGATTAATTGCTTTGTTTTTGCTATTGAGGCTGTGATAGTCTTAAAAAATGAGAGACTGTTCATAAACTTCTTTTAAAAATTTTTTGTACCTTGTGTTTTCTATATGTTTTACTATATTTAAGATAGTATTAGAGTTGACAGTTTTGTTTTTATTCATTGCAGTAAAGTCCACTGACTTCTCGGAGAAAGGAACATGATTTCTCAGGCTCGTGCTCAACAAGAACAAGCCGAGGAGACCGCGGGGAAGAGGAGGCGCTGACCACTGACGGCAGCGTTTAGAAAACCTCCTTATCTCAGAATCTGCAACGAGCAGGAAAACATATTCCATAAATAAGGGATAATGACCATTATTTAATCCATCAAAAACCATCCATTAAGTAGTCCTTTCCTTGCGTTAGGAAAGTTTTTGTACTTATTGCTGCGATACTGTTAGTACACTGCATTTAAAGTTTTCTTTTACACATCTATCTACACACAAAATTGTGAACTTTTGGAATATGAAAAATAGCATCCCCATTGCCTGTCTCAGAGCTTGAAATGAATTAAATATTTTTGAAATGAATGCAGACATTCATATACTTCAAGCATCGTAAGCAGGGAAAGTTCCTAATTTTCATATTGATTCTTATGATAAACAATCTATGTATTACAAGTAAAAACAAATCTCCATTTTTCATGGAAATTTAAACTTTTGAAAATGGCATTTAAAATGCTTATTGATTCTTTGTTTTAGAAATGAATTAGAATGAAGAAAATTAACTTATGCTAAAAAAATCAACCGTCTGCAAATTCATTGTAAATTAGCCTCAGATTAATTAAACACACTCTGAGACTTCTCCCTCAAAAATTAGAAAATAGGAGGAATAAGTAGAAATCAAAAATTAGCAAGTATGGCAGTTAAATTAAAAGGCAACTGTTAGTATGTAAACAAATGTAACACTTGTTATACTTAATCAGAACTAAGTTACTAACGAATCTTTTCACAGATAATTTTTAAAATTCTTAACAATGCTGTCAATTATTAATAGGTCCCTCAAGCAGAAAGAATCCTTAGAAAATGCAATTTGCACTAGGTTATATCGGCTATTAGGAAATGATAAAGAGAAAACAATTACCATTATTTGCCACAACCACCCAAACTCTACCCACATGTAATAAAGCAAATAAAAATAAGTCTACGGCCATGCCACCCTGAACAAGCCCAATCCCGTCTGATCTCAGAAGCTAAGCGGGGTCAGTCCTGGTTAGTAGTTGGATGGGAGACCACCTAGGAAGACCAGGTGCTGTAGGCATAAGAAATAAAAAATAAGAGATTGTAAGCTGACAAGGTCCTTGCAATCTGTGAGGTCAA
>NW_006442103.1:7703374-7761594 GCF_000325575.1 Pteropus alecto | reverse complement strand
TAATAATAAAAATAAAAATAAGGTGATATAGTCTTAGATACACGACAGTATTTTTTAAAAAGAGGAACAAAATACATTTCTGTAGAAGAGTGTTGTTTACATATAAGATTATTCAATTTCAAGACATGAAAATTAAATTCATTAATTTTCTGGAACATTTTGGAATGTCAAGTATGTGCCAAGCACTGTTGGGTAGCCACCGGTGCTATGATAGAAGTAGTTATGAGAAATTAGAAGACTAATCAACATCGTAAAGAGTCAGAAAAGCCTTTTAAGGTCTCAAGGATATATACAATCAACTAGGTGAACAGAGGGAGATAATTCCAGGTACAGGACAAGCGTGTGTAAAAGGCTCAAAAGTGAAACTAAATACAAAGTTTCTGGAACATTGCATGATTTCCAGGGTGTCCATGGGGGTAAAAATACAGGCCTGGCCAGAGGTGAAGCTAGAGAAGTGAAAACTCCAGGTAACAGAGGTTCTCATTGGCTCTGCTTAGGAGTTTGGACTTTACCTTAGGGACAGCGCGAGGTATTTAAAGATTTTAACTTATTGTAAGCTTTTTGGTTTTAAAGGTATCACATTGCCTTCAGTTTGAAGAATGGATTAGAAAGAGACAATGGCAAACATGTCAACGACTTGCTTTGTTAAAATTCTTTTGGTGGCCTGAGTTAAAGTAGTCACAGTGGGCAAGGAGAAGTGGAAGCCAGGAATACAAAAAGAATATAAAAAATGCTCGAGTTTCTATATTGGATACTTTGGTAAATGGTATCTTATTTGTCTCACAGGATTTTAATTTACAAAGGTGACAGAGTGATGACAAAGAGAAGCTCATGCTATTGACGGAAGATTTTTATTACTTACATTTCCCCAGAGGAAGGGGCTCGCTGTGCCATGTAGAGCTGCATGGGATGGCACCAAATTTTGGTCATGGAGGAAGCAGAAGTGAGGAGAAAGCCTAGCTACATTTTTTTTTTTTTAATTTCCACAGAAGGGTAAGGCTGGGCCGAGTAAATGATTTAAGACTGACCACTCCGAATATTTCCAGCAGGCTTTGGGCTACGGGAATGCTTTCCGGTTTCTTGGTATGTGGCCCTCGGATGATTTCAGACAGGAGAAATACTGGCTTGGTGTGTGAGAGTTAGATAAGAAGGTAGCTGGGGTGACTCAGGATTGGTTGGTTTGCACATGGCTGATGTGCATAAAAACATTGTGATTATATTTAGAAATCAGCAGTATCTCGCCCGCCTACAAGACACCCAAAGGCTGCAGCATCAAAAATACAGAAAAGAAAATATAGTTAATACAATCGGTCCTGTGATGAATGGACACCAAATAAACAAATACAGAATCTAAGAAGACACAGAACAAATGGTGGTACCATTCGCTGAAGTCTCACAGAAATAAAGGCTGGTCTGTTTGTGAGAGGTGGTAAAGGTAGAAATGTTTGAAGTGGTGTTAAAGCATTAAAAGAGAGGTCCGATAGTTAGATATGTAGCTCTGGAAATCAGAAGAGAAATATGTACTTCGGAGCTAAATTTGAGTTATCAGCAGGAGTTATTAGGGAGTCGTCAGGGAGTTATCAATGAGAGCGAAGGTCATACACTGGAAAGATGTCAAGCAGAGGGCATCCATAGGGTAAGAGCAGACTCTGGTAGATGGCTTAGAGTTTAATGTGATCCTTGCTGCAATGGGGTGCAGGAAAAGGCAAGAGGAACGTGAGCTCATTCTTGGGCTCTATCAGACCCTTTGTAATTTGAATATTTTTTATATTTGGCACCCTGAGTCAGATCTATGAACAAAGTTAAAGTCTAATACATTTGTTAAAGTCTAACAGAGAAGTTATTTATTTTGTTTTGTTTTATAACAGGCAAAAAAAAAAAAATCCTTAATACATTAAGACTCCTGACAACATTGATACTTCAGGGAAACCATTGCAAATACATGTTATTTTTTAAAAAGCTGTATATATACATATATATTTTTTAATGTGGACAGAGCTGTAATAATTAATAAGCATGACAATAGGCTTGTCTCATTTTATAAAAAAGCTCTGTGGATTTATCTTCTCAATAAACTAGAATATTCTAAAGAGATGTTCATGCTGAACATTTTGAACTACGTTTGTGAGACAGTACTCATATATATTGTATTTGAAATTTTTAAATAGCTATATCCCTAAAAAATTTTTAAATTAATCAGTCCCTTGGATATTCTCTTTGATACAGCTATAAATTGGTAGGATAAAATTTTTTTAAATAAACTTGTGCATTTTTCTCTGCATGTGTTTCTCCATCTAGGAGAAATATATTTAACTGATTTTACTTCAAACTGTGAGACTTCATTGAATCAGTTTGATTTAGCTGTCCCCAAAGTACCCCCACGGAGTTATTACAGTGTTTGACTAGTGCATGGAAATGAAGAAGCCCAGAGAGGCTAGAGTTTGGAGAGAAAAGAGAGAAGGTTTGTCATGATGCAGAGATCCTGAGACATGGACAGATTAGATATGTATTTAGGAGGCAGAAGTGACAGGTTGTATTGATGGATTTGATGTAGAAGTTGAGAGAGAAAAAAATCCAAGGTAACTTTTAGTTTTCTGGCTTGAGCACTTAGGTGGTTGAAAGACGTCGCCAACTTGAGGAAAACTGGATCACATACATCTTTTTTTTTTTTTCCATTAGCACTTAACTTTAATTAGTAGTTTAGATGAAGAATAGACTAGAATAGTGTTTAAAACAAATTTCTGAAAAGTCACATTTATATAAGAAAAAAAAAAGCCAGCAGAAGTACAAAAAAGGTGAAGCTTGTATTATTGCACTTAGATGAAATACGCTGTTCAGGGTAGCATAATACTTAAGCCTCACAGGGTCAGGAGTAAGAGATAAACACAAGAGGACAAACTCTCGAGTAGTATTTACTCTGGATTCCAAACACTCTAGTGGCCTCAAAAATCTTTAGCCTTTCTAAACGTTCAATCAGAGCTCTTTTCATAAATGACTGCTGTGTCTTAGTTACAACCATGCTCTTCATTCCAACTCATGTGCAAGTGTTAAGGTGCAGCTCTACCTCACAGGATGGGACACCTATTACACCAAAACCACCCAGAGCCTCAGGCCATGGAAAAGTGGGGAAGGGAGCAAATTAAGCAAATCATAATTTCTATTTGAGAAATATAAGTATTGATCCTTTCAAGTACCCAGGATAGATGCAAAGTAGGCATGAGAATATTGGTCTGGAGCTCAGAGGCAAGGTCTATGTGATAAATACTTGAGAGTTATTAGCATATAGACACACTTGTAGGAATACATGCTATTGAAATTAATTGGAAAGACTGAGCCCACAAGAGAAAGATGGCCTAGGATGTAGTCCTGAAAAGAAATCTGTACTGGAGAACAGAATAATACTAAAAAGAAAATAAAAAAATATGATGAGATGAAAATAGTTATTGAGATTACACTAATGCAATACAATGAAAGCCAAGAAACAGAATATTTCAAAACAACACATTTTCTACTCATTTGAACACTATTAATAAGTTTAATAAGATTAAAATTAAGAACTCTGTTTTCCTAACAGAGTTGGAGGTCTGAACGAGTAGACTGAGACAAGGGGTAGGGAAGCCTGCAGTTGTTTGGAAAGTTGACTGGCAGTGAGATGTGGAGTCCATGTGTTGTAGAAAACTTCTGAAAAGCTTGAAGATTAGAGGAAGAGTGAAAAGTTGATGCACCGAGTATTTTGAAAACAGCAAAACAGCTCAATGAAATTCAGACTGTTGTTGCTTTTGTTGTTCTTGCTGTTTTAATAAGTTCTTTTGCTTTTAAAATGGGAATTACTGGGTCGCATTTGGCTGTTAATTACAATGATGCTAAAAAATGCTTGGGAGAAATTTTCCTAATTTCTCCCGGGTATAAGGGGATGCGATTCATAATACAGGTAGAAAGTTTGGCCTTTGCTGGAAAGAGAAAACTTTCTTCGTTGTAAAAGAGAAGAGAAGATGGATGCAAATAGAAAGTAGGGTTGCTCATTTGCGAATGGTAAAGCTTCTACTAACGCGATACATCACGAGAAGACTCTATCGGCTATTCTTGGTTGTGTCTGGGAAAGAAAAAAAGAAAATGACCATTAAAGAAGAGTGTACAAGACAGAGACTAGTCAGGCCAGAGAGTGAAGAGGTGACTTAGGTAGTAATATATAACTATATTACTGAGCAGTATCAATGACTAAGAGGGAATGGAATGGCAATCATGAATTTATAATTTATATTCACGAATTTATATCATAAATGGACATACCCATTTGTATGATTTTTCTCCATTAATATTTAGTTGCAGAGTAGAAAAAAAATGCTGTTAATTTATTAATCCAAGGCTGGGGTTAGTTATGAGACTATGTTGGAATGAGACTGGATCTGGTTGGGTTTGTATATTTACAAGAAAATATTTTAATTTTGGTGCATAACTCTAAGCTAGATAATTAGGAGGAGTAAATAAAAAAGGCCGGTGGGCACAGAGAAGGTGAGGCTATCAATGGAGTTTTTCATGACATTAAAGAATAGTTACATGTGAGGCACTTATTTTGCCAAGTACAATGAAGGATTTTTATGGTGTTTGTGAGAGCACTGGATATTGAAATATCTGATTTAGACTGTGGTTTTTAATGATGAAAATATTAAGAGGTTTACATAGAAATAGGTAGCTAAGGTAGATGTAGACATGAGAACATTAAAAAACTGAGAATCAAGTGCTAAGGGAGGCTCATACACTCATATATAGATGTCATCCAAAGCTGATGGCAGGACTCTGATGTAATGACAATGAATGTGAACAGGCGAGAAGTTAAAGCTTTCAGTGAATAATATAAAGTTCAAAGAATTTGGTACACGAAGTCAGTATATGATCACAAAAATACAGGAGCTAACAAGGAACAGTCTTAAAGCTTAACTGAAACAGTAATTGTGATGATCATGTAATGTTTGAAAAGATGAAAACAGAGCTTTAAATATGTTCAATTTCGATAACTATTTTAATAAGTATGTGCTTATTAGCTTGCTTCTACATCTTGGCTAGTCTTTTACTTGCAAAGAAGAAAATCAATTCTGAATCTTGTTCTTTCAAAGACAGTTGTATGATGATTATATTCTTGGCCAAAAGGAAAGGAGAGAGGGAGGAAAGGAAGAAGGAAGAGAGAAATATGTTAAGAGGTTGTACTATTAACCCACTTCAAGAGGAATGTTAATAAATAAAATCAAAATGCTTTTATGAAAAAAAAATACAGGAGCTGCATAACATGTGTGCCATGTTCAAATATCAATATTCTGATGGTAACCGAAAGTCCTACTATTGAATTCACTTCTAACACTAACTACCCAGAGTTAGTAACAGAGTCCACAAGATAAAGGTCAAGTGTTTAAATTCTGACACTAACTACACACACACTCAGAGGTTCCCATGATGCCTGTTCAGGTTTGATAATATGCTAGAATGATTCACAGAACTCTCACTGGAAACACTGTATTTACAGTTATAACTCCATCATAAAGGATACAATTCAGAACAGCCAAATGGAAGAGACAAATAGGCCTAGTTCTTGGGGAGTCAGGGTTCCAGGAGCGCCCTTCCCCATGGAGTCAGAGTGACCAGTTTCCCAGTACATAGCTATGTTCACCAGCCAGGAAGCTCTGCAAGCGTATGGTTCTCAGTTTTTCTCAAGGCTTCATTACATAGGCATGACTGATCACTGGCCAAGTGATTGAACTCAACCTTCCCTCCCTGGAGGCCTGAGAAGGTGGTGCTGAAACATTCAACCCTCTAACCAAGTGTTAAGTTTTTCTAGAGACCATCTCCTATCCTGAAACTATACAGGGACTCCACCATAACTCACCTCATTAGGATAACAAAGATGCTCCTATTACTCAGAAAATTCAGGGTTTTGGAAGCTCTGTGCCAGGAACCAGAGCTAAGACCAACTATTGTGTTTTAATTGTACCTGAGGGGTAAACTAAACAAGGTTTGTTTGTTTGTTTGCTGTTATTGATTACAAAATGTCAGTCATAAGATGAATTATTTGGGGGAGAAAATGCTTTCTTTAATATAATCCAGAAGTGTAATACTAGTGCATTTACCATCTTTTATATAAATTTAATGATGTGAACTAAGTAACAATAATGAGTAGGTTTGCTCCTTGGAATGAAAAAGGATATCACATTTATTGAACATTAAGTGAAAAAATTGTAGATGTTGGCTCATAGAATCTTCAATGAAAGTTTATATGGGTAGAGACTGAGATTCAAAGATATAAAATTCATATTTAACAATCATGAATTGAATTTCTGACCTCAGAGTCCATATTCTTCCCATCAGTTCCCTAAACCAATGCACAGTAGAATTATAATTTTTTTGTTTAACAAAATTTCTCTAGGAGATATTATTTTAAACGTGTTCCACAGTGGCTCCATATGCAGCTTTTACCCATAAGCCTTTGTAATCCACAATTGATTCTTACACTTAGTAAATTTTCCAAGTAGAAAGTACTTTCTTATTCCCATTTCTGCTTCCTCCATATATCTTCAGATTCAATTTCATAATACTGGCTATCAGTAAGGTGTGTCAAATCCAATTTCAGAAATGGTAACTCACAGTGTGTGTATGTGTGTGTATTGTACATATATATGTATATATATACATATATACATACTGTGTGTGTGTGTGTGTGTGTGTGTGTGTAGTAAGGACCTCGGGCCAGAAATTTTTATTTTAGTAGAAAAAGTAGTATTAATTCGTATTGTTATAACTTGTCATTATATTTTCCTTAATCGTTTGTATTAATTTTACAGTATCTAAAATATTTTTGTCTTTAGATTATTAATTTCAAGTTAATGGGAATAAATGAGAGATGTTTGACCAATAGAATTTGACTTTTATACATGTTCATTCTTTTTATGTTCCTTATAATCGTGAAAGTTTGCTACAATTTTCCTGGCAATTGTTTTCCAAGTTGTCTTGGCATGATCCTGTAATGCCAGCTTCGATATCTTTTAATAAGGAAAATTTCCTTCAGAATTTCCTATAGAGTAACTGGCCTTACTCTAAAAATTACCAGCTGGGAGCTTGCCTGTAGTTCATGGATCTTGCCAATAGCTTATATGTTTAGAAACATGAACAATGACTGATGAGGCCAAATTCATGTACTCAGTGCTTGTAATTTTTCAGCTATAAGCTCTGTGTTAAGTCATATAACCCACATAACAACTCACAGGAAATTGCTGCAGGATGAAAATAAAATATAACTAGACAGTGGCTTTGCAAAGAAAGGTTTCCTTTTTAGATGTCAGAGCCACTCCAGGCCATGTAACTCCAATGCTACAGCTCTTTCTCCCTTAAGGCATGACATAATTCACACTCCTGTCTCACTCGCCCTTCCTCCACGAGACTGTCAGTTTCATAAGCCCAATGTGAGTTCATAAAGTGATGACAGGATTTGTACTTTTCTCAGCCTTTTGGCTTATCAGATGATTCTCATTGAGGAGTTACACCAGCCGAAAGCTTGCTTGGAATGTTTTTCTATTTCAGTAAACCCTGAGAGTTTTGCTGTCATGTTTGTCCTGAGCCAGCAGTCACCTTACTAGATCATGGCTGATTGTGAAATTATGACAAGAACACTGCCAAGCTGCAGTGCACTCCTTAACAAATCACTGATTTAATCGGTATCTCATGTTGGAATTACTCCAACAATTACGTAACATTCTACAATCTGGGATAGAATTTTTGACCATAGTGAAGAATCAACAAACACTCCTAGGAGTTTATGGCTATGGCTGGAACACAAAGTTTTAAATACCAAATATACATATTCTCCCTCTAGAAACGTTTGTTATTTATAGACTTAATCTTTTAAATTTCTCGAAATTGAACACCATGCCCACAAACATTCCATTTTAATACAAAATAATGTATATCCTAAATAGTGCTTAATTGAGCCATCAGAATTATTTCTCAGCAATGACTGACATAAAAGAGCCATGCATTAAATACTCTAAACATGCAGATAAAGTGAACATAATCTCAGCTATTCCTTTATCTAGGATGGTATCCACTGACTGAGATAATCTGTTTAACATGAAACATCTAGAAAAGTTACATTTTTTCCATATTCATATAATATAATTATTGCCCTTAATTAGCAACCATTTGTTGATCACATTATACCTGTGTAAAATCTAGCAAACTGATATAGAAACTCCCTTTAAGGCACTATTATATAAAGACAAATGGAAAGGCAGTAGTAATTAAATCTTCTGTTTTTGCTGCTAGGAATCCTGCAGGTTAACTAAGACTCTGCTCCCCATATTGCAGCTATAATGGGTGATGTGTTCCTTGAGCCAGCATATGCAACAGCCTCCTAATTTACAGATTATGATGAAAGAGGTATAGTACTAGAGATATTTGGGATGGTAGCTTTCTGATTCCCCAACTTCATAATTGCAGTAAGTTTTGTCCTGAGTGTGTCACGCTGGAGACCTAGCATAGAGTCTATGCCCCCAACCACTCAACAATTTTTTACAATAATTGAATTCTCTGTGTTAAATTGGTTCTTATAATAGCTATGGTAGTATTGGTTAACAATAACTCAATCATGAATGGTTCACGAAAGAGTATAAATTCTTCCTAATCATATTAACAAGCTCCAAAATTATATATCATCATTAATGTTGCATTTTCCTGTCCCTTTTCTATTATTTGTATCATTCTAAATAAAATTTTGATTATACTAAAAAAAAATGTTTCCCATACAACACTTCTAACCAAACACATATTTTGGTATTTCCCTATGCCATATGAATTTTTTAAAATTGACAATAATGTTAAATAACTTTTCGGTATAATGGTCATTTATCAATCTTTCAGTAATTGCAACCCAAACACCTTCCTATTTTTCTGGAAATTCCTAATTGCATTAAGTCTCAGAGAGAATCAGGACCCTCCCCCAACTACAAAATCCAACCTGCCAACAGGTCTCTATTGTCTCTGATAACTCGATCCTTAATGCATGATTTATGCTCTGCCAGATGGATGCACTTGTCCAAGCCTTTGAGCCTGAAGGAGTGAATGACAGATGTGAACAGAGTTGAGAATTCTTCACCATTCAAAAAATGGTGTCACATTCCCGTTGATGATGAAGCCAACTGGGACATTCTAAACAGCATATTCCTAGAAAATCACTTTGGCTTTGTGGTCTTGATGCATGCCCACACCGAGACCTGCCTGTTTTCTAATCCTGGCTCGCTGTGCTTTCCTTCAATTCTCTGTAGTACCAGGTATCTTTCCAATACATTTGTTTTCTTCTTCAATTAGCCAGTGTCTATTTGTGTTGTTTGCAACCTGAATTAGTAATTGATGCATTTTGAGTAAAGAAAATATCCTTGAAAAAGAAAATATCCTTGAAAAAGAACAAGAATTCAGGAGGAAATGGTGATTGTGATTATATATTTATCCGCAGATATTCATGATTAGGTATTATACTTGGGATTGTAAATGCTAGTTTTTAACACAATTCTCTTGATATTAAAATTGCAGCAGTTAACGTTTAAAACAGATTTATCGAGGTGAAATTAATTGAATGAATTACAATTGTACAATTTTTAAAAAAGTTTTGTCACATGTATACAGATGAAACCATTACAGAAATAAAGATCGTGAGCATATCTTTATTTCCCCATGCTCCTTTATAATTCTTCTCTTCCTTACATCTACTACCTCACCCATTCCCAGATGACCACTGGTCTGCTTTCTTCACTATATATGACTTTGAAATTTTTAGAAATTTATATGAGTAGAATTACATAGCATGTATCTTTTAATATGGCTTCTTTCACTTTGCATAATTATTTTGATATTTATCCATGTAGTTGTAGTAATATTTTATTCGTTTTTATTTTCAAACAGTATTTCATTATATGGATATATCAACATTTGTTTATCCATTCCTTGTTGATGGACATTTGGTTTTATTTCCAGCTTTAACTATACTAACAAAGCTGAAATGAACATTCGTGTACAAGTCTTTATGAGGACATACACTTTTATTTCCCTTGGGGATATACCTAAGAATAGAATGGTTGATCATGTGTTAGGTTCACGTTTAAAATTTGGAGAAACTGCCAAACTGTTTCTCAAAGTGTTAGTAAAAATTTTACATTCCCACCAATGAAGAATGAGAGTTCCAGTTACTCTACATCCTAGTTAACATGTGATATGGCCAGCCAGTAAGTGTCTGATGGTACTAGCTAGAATATATAGTATAATGTTGAATATGAATGGGGATAGTGGGTATCCTGTCTTTTTCCAGATTTACAGGAAAAGCACTGGTTTTTCATCACAGATGTCCTTTAATGGGTTGAGGGAGTTCCTTTCCATTCCCAGTTCGCTGAAAGTTTTTTATCAGAATGTTTGTTGGATTTTAAAATATATTTTTGTTTATTTCTTAGTTGTTAATGTGGCAACCTGCATTGATTAATTTACTAGTAAACAAATATTGCATTCCTGGAATAGATCCTGTTTGGTCATAGTGTATTAGTGTTTTCATATATTGTTGAATTTGCTTTGCTTAAGAATATTGTTGGCTGAAGTATGGTATGGATATTCCCACCAATTTATAGTTTATCATATAAGGAAAGAGTATAGATTAAAAAAAAAAAAAGAAGTAGCTCTCGAATACTTATTTTCCAGAGTGGTAACAAAAATCTCTGACACCAAAAATAATTTTTACCATTGTCCATGAAGTTTCATTTATTTCTGGTATGTGTGTGTAGTTGATGGCATGTGGACTCTGTGGGGACAGGTAGTTATTTAAATATTTACTAGCCTCTGGATAACAGAAAGCAGCAGTTTTTGGGCCACCCATAATTCAGTATCCTTTTCCATGCTTCTTCTCTGAATGACAAGCTCCTGGAAAGATGTTTCTGCATGCTTTTCTGTTCAAGTTTCATTCTTTTTTACTTTTACGGAATTCAGAGTAACTCCTGCCACCAGCCTCAGATGCCACTCCCGCTGCTGTAGACGAGACACTGCTGATTTTTGGTTTTGCCCCTCATGAAGTACCATCACTTTAGACAACTATCTTGTGCTAATTATTTCTGAGAACTCTAGTTGCATGCATCTTCTCTCAGTATCTTCATATACCTCTTTCTGATCTTCAGAAATCTTGACAGCTCTTCCTCATGAGTATTGATTGGGGGTTACAAACCTCTTACAGTTTTACAGAATTTAATTAGCAAATCTGTTACTCATTCTTGGAGGTTTTCTATACAATTTTAATAACCTAAAATTTCTGAAAAAATGAGCTTAAACTCTCACTGCTGAATATATCTGTGAATAAAATTGTTTCCTGGTTCATAGTAAATACAAATATTTATTTTTCTTTATCTTTCCTGAACATGCCTGCCCTTTCTTTCTATTACCTCTCTAGGACCAAAAAATATTTACTTGAGTTGACCTTAAAAACATGAGTATACAGTTAACTTAAAGTCTCTTTTATATGACCTTTACCAGGCTTGGTTAAAGTGGATTTTTTTGGTCCACCTTGAAGAATTTATTTATTTTTTTCCTATCCTAGGCTGGCCTTGTCATTCTCCATATAATTTCTCAAGAGTAACATTATTAATAATCTGCTGAGTACTCTTTTTAAAATACCTTTATCCCCACAGATTAGTATATTTTCATTATAACTCACAGAGCCTTGAGGTGAATAAGTTAAGCTCCATGACACAGCGGGTATTGCATTTCTTGACAAATATTTCATACCTCAGACTGTTTGACACACAGAACTAAAGGATTTTTTTTTTCCCACATGACGAGTGCCAGGTTTTATAAAACATCTCTGACTACAGTGTAGCGTCCTTTTAATAAGAAGAGACTTAAATAAGAATGAAGCATGTATTTCCTCCTAGGTAAAAAGGATACATGACTATACAACTGTCAGATAATATGAGAACTAAGATTTTGATATCTTAGTTCAATAATCCATTAAGTAGTATGTATTAACTGGCTTTTTGGTTTTTTTTAGCTAAACTACACCCTCCATTTCGATGCTTAGAAATGCCATACGCATTTTGTTGAGTTAGCTTCTAAAATTTACTTATTTTACTAATTAAATGGAAGCATGAACAACTTTCTTACCCTATAATTTGAGTATTTTGCACGTCATTGATTGTAGGTGAGTAAATATATGTTTGTCCTTCTAGTGTTATAAACAAAAGCAGCACTGTTCATGCTATGTAAGTGTGATTAACTTGTGAAAATTTTATCAAGTGCTCTGAAATCTGTACAGCTTATTTAAAAATTATATGTAAAGTTTTGAAGAATGAAAATGGTTTGACAAGTAGGCAACCCACAAAGAAACTGACACATCAAGGGAAGAAGATCAAACAGCAATGTAGCAGGCATATTCACACTGTAGACTGCAGTGTCTGGCTACACTCCAAGGGAGTTGAAAGAACAAGTAGACATGAAATATAGAGAAAGAAGAGACACATGAATCTCAAGGTGAAGGAATGAAAGACCATTTGACATTCAAAAATGTTTTTGTTTTAACATTTTGAACACACAGTCAATAAGCTCACCTCAGCTTAACTTAGTTAACTGAATGCAACTATTGTCTTAAGTCCGTGGAAAGCAACAAAAAAAAGGAGCATATCGAAAAATGTTTCTGCTAAATATGAATCTTGATTCAGTTTTCTTAAATTTCTCATACACGTAAGACAATGCCAATAAGCTGTCAATGCAAGCCTAAATTTGGAATGCTTTTATTTACAACACTTTAATTTTTTTTACATTGTTTTTTCAATTCTATTATAACATCAAATGTTAAGGGTTATATTCTCATTAACCATTGCATGTAACATTTTGCTTTGTATTTTTTTATTTACTTACTAATCATCCATTATTTTAAATTTCAATATTTAAATTTATTTATTAGTTTTAAAATTCAACCCATCAAACATCTATGTGCACTGAACTTATTTTGGATTTAGTTATTTTAAAACACTGGTGTGTAAAAGTATGTAAAGCTGACACTAAGACAAGTAATCCATAGGCAGTGACAAAAAAAACCACATTAGTTAAAAGTGATTATTGAGAATCTATTGCCTTTTATAAAAGCACTTTTTAAACAGTGGAATAGTGGTTTTTTAATTCAGTGGAATGGTTCATAAAAATATCTCTAAAGTTTAGCACTTTAATATATAAATCTTAGGTAACATTTTCTGGGTAAGAAATCAATAATTACTAAACAACTATAATAAAAAGGGGCAATTATCAAATTTTCTGTATTTAAGATTATGTGTGTTCTTTACATTCTGATAAATGCCGACAAACTGCCCTTCCAAAAGGTATTTTTGCCTCTCTGATTAGCAAGTAGTTATATTTTAATGTTGGTTTAATTTATATGACCTTGATAAATTTTGAGTTGGTAAACATTTTCATAAATTGTTGCTGGCAGTTCACATTATTTTGTGTGAATTGACTGTATATCCCCCTTTCATTTTTCCCAATAGATTTGTCTCTTTTTTCTAGTTAATATTAATTGAGCAGAGATCTATCTTCCATGTTCATCTTCAAAGGTTTGCTTCAGACCACTTCCTATTCAGTGTTTTCTTTTGTTTTTTTCTCAGTGTTATTTTCATTTTTTGTCAAATTTCACAAATGAAAAATAAAAGCCTTCATCTGTATTGTTTATTTTTGCTCTTTAGTACTGTTTTGAATAAATATAAAGATTCTTTTCTTTCCTGAAATTTCTTAAGCCCATTAGAATCCATTTTCTAGGTATGCTTTTGACCTCATGTGTTTTTCCTTTGTGAATGATGTCACTGTCTCTTCTACAATGATATGAGTTCCTTGTTTTTTTTTTCATTCTACGTAATTTTTGCTATAATAGATTTGAAAGTTCGCCAAACACTTTTATTATAAATTTTGAGAGGACACTGATTAAATTATTAAAGTTACTTCCAGTCTTTTGAATAAGGACACATCTGTGTAGTATTCACCTCTGCTTGGTGACCAACTATACAAGGCTACATGTGGAAATTGGATAAAAAGTCTTCTAAATTTGTACATTTAATCACTTCTCTCTTTTTTTTTTAGTTTAAGTATAAAGTCTAGAATGATTTTAAAACATATTTTCTTATCTAATTTTATTTTTCCCCTTTGCAAATTATACTTTCATTTCCTAAGATAACTTTTTTACATTCACCTATGTTCAATTTTCAGATTTCTCATAGTGAATTTGTCTCTGAAAGTGTGCTTCATTGATTCAAATCCCTATCCAATTTCAATTTCATACCTTCTTCCAATATTACTCTTTAGCTAACTCGTTTTAATTGCATTAAAAATATCCATTCGGGAATCATATAGGATATTTTTAGTGTTCACTGAATGTTGTTTGAACAAATGTCGTATTTTAATAGGTATTTGCTTTGTGTTGGTCAAATATTGTAATTTTATTATATGTAAAAGGTAAATTAGTTAATACTTATTTTAGGCATATAAAATATAGAAACTTGTAACATGCTTCTAAGACCATAAATACTTAAAATGTGCTTTGAGAAGTAATTATAAGAAAGCCAATGGAACTTGCACTCTTCCTGAGGGAGAGTTCCTCATTAAATTACCTTAGGTTATATATGTCTTAACAATACATATTTCACTTAAGAAATTCAGGAGATAAGAAAACACTTATCTTCACTCGTGTCCTCCCCGAAGTTCGATTTCAAGGTCAATTTTGAATGCGGGCTCTATTTTCTGAACAGTCAATGTTAGCGTGAGGGATATGAATGGTTATAACTGTTGGGAGAAGTGATTTTTCATGTTTGATGGTTTCTTTTCGTATGACTGGATGAGAGTGTCGGAATCGTCCCCTCTTTGGCTGCCTCTTTGTCTTTCCCCTCTCTGTCTCTTTTGAATATTCGCTAATAATGGAAGAAGAATTATCAAAAAATGAATCTTTGTCGAATATCCTATTTTTCTGTTGTTCTTATTATTTTTATACAGATTAACAGATTGTTGGATCTGTAATGTGCTTTTTACGTTGGTCTGACTCCTTATACTAACATTGTAACCTAGAAAAGAAAAATATGTACTTTTTTTAAACCTCCAAGGCACTCTGTTCTTCAGGTTTGAGTGACATGTTTTTAGCTGACCCTCCCAAGAGCCTATAGTGTTTTTTCTTGTTCCTTCTCTAGAACTTTCCATACATGTGCCTTTGCAGTACACTAATACCCTCATGGCTTCTCCATCCTCTCACTGGTAAAGTATAAATTACCATCTCTGTTTCAAACTACCATTTCTGTGGGAAAGCCAGACTTGCTTTCAATGTTTCAGGAACTCCTTACTACATAAATCTATCCCTCAGTATAAAGGACATATATTCACTTTCCCAGGTTCCTTTGCGGTGAGGTTTCGGGTACGTCATCTTGGCTCCTCCTATCAGTGGCACTGCATCTGGGCTAGTTTTGGGAGTTAAGAAAAAAGGACCACAAGTAATAGACTTGAGCCATCATTGTAGCAGCACAGGTTGGTATACCCAGTTTTCAGAAGTTGCATTTCTAGCAATAGGGTTTCCAATGGTATTAGTGATGTCAGCAATGAAAGCAGTGGTGTTAATTTTCTATAGAGCAGCAGCAATATCTTCATGGGATCAGTTCTGTCATGTGTAACTTTGGATTACTTTTTGTAGCTGTGTAGTCTCCAATTCTGATTCTTCAACCCTTTTGGAAAGGTTCTATGTACCAACCAACATCCTTTAGTAAAGTCATTTTTTGCTTAAATTAGCCAGAGCTGATTTATGTTACTTTAAATAAGTTTTATTTTAATACAATATGTATATTTTGATCTCAAAAACTGAAAAATACTTATCACCTTTTATATAAAGGGATAGGACTTCAAAAGATTTATTTTTAATTTATGTTTTCCTGTTTATAAAAACAGAAAGTTAATATAATGTGTATGCATATTTGTGTGCATATATATATACACATATATACATATATATACATATATACATATAGATATATATGAAGTTATTCTTTATAGATACTGACCAAAAAGTCATAAATATATTTCAGAATTAATAAGCTCATAAGAAGGAAGAGTCTGAGTCTCAATATTTGGACAAATGTGCAATAGATGAAATGCACTTTAAAACACAAAGGGAGAATAATAGACTTAGCTTCGGATCTTAATTCTATCTACTAAGCTCTATTGCCTTTGGCAAGGCATTTAATCATTTTGGGGTTCTATTTATTTCCCCATAAATTTTAAGATATATTAATACAAATTCCTAAAATAAATTACATAAAATTAAACATTAAACATTTTGGGATTTTTAAAAGCAAATTATTAAAATGAATATTTATATCAAGTAAATCTGAAATTACAGAGCTAGCCAAAGAGCCATTTGGGGAGTGGTCATCAGATATGAAAGAGAAGACCTCGCTTTAGTACTGTCAGAACAGGTGGGGCTTTTTATTAACTTCCAAAACTCAAATCTAGCTGATTTAACAACTCTTCCCTCTGTATACCGATTGCTAGAAAACTGTTAATTCATCTTAGAAAAATACAAAAGAAATGGGGTGTGTTTCCTGGCACCTGTTCTTGGCAATATTAGTGGGTTAGGTTGTCTCTTTACTCACTCTCACTTTTTCCATCTGTACCAGTTTCTCATGTGACAGTTCTTCTCCATGGGATTCTGGCAACTAAACCAGTATCAGTTGCAGTAAATATTTTCATAAGAAGAAGGGAAGAGAAAAAGGCTCATTTCTGTAATGTATAGCTACTAAAATTTTCAAGTTTTAGTTATACTCGAGGACTAAAAAAGACAACACTTTTTGACATAACAATATAAACCTTTGTAGATGATCAATCCTTTCCTTTTATCTCACCTAAGAATCTCAGCAGACTGAATAAATATTCTTCTTTCATTTTTCTTAGAAGAATGTAAAGTCTCTAAACTAAACACAAAGACTTTTCCTCCTCAAGGTTATCTTTATTCTTGCTCATTTTGAGCCAGGAATCACTGAGATTCCAAGCTGTGGTCCTCATTTCTTTTCACCAGCTGAAACATGAGTCAATATAATTTACTTTCATTAGCACATTGGAAATTTCATTTCCCCCAAATTCAAGCCTTTCATGTGCTTCACTTTGCTGTCTCAGAGTATCATGAAGGCAAAGTGCATTACCAGCCTCATGTGTATAGTACTAAGAAAACACAAAAAACCTCATGTACCAATGTGACTACCATAGCAGGTTACAGTCTAAACCAGTGGTGTTCAGTAGTGGAGGGACCACTAATTAGAGGACATTTTGGACATCTGCAGGGACTTCCTGGCTTCCATAATAACCCAGAGCCACGATAATTGACATTTAATGGTAAGGACGAGGGATGTTCGATCTGCTGCATATTGTCTATTGTCAATTCATACATTCCCATTCCCACTCATTATATCTCTCCTACTGTTTTCACTTGCTTACAATGTAGCCGGAGTTGGAATGATTAGATCTAAAGATTTCCTTGGAGATAGGTTTGGATATTTTTATGTAGGCTAATCCAATGAAATAGTCTTGTGACAAATTTAGAAAGTGGACATAAGATAAGTGCCATCTTCCTGTGTCTACCAACTTTGCCGCTGCTTATGAAACTTGTCATTTTTCTTCATTAGACGCTTTGGTCTGTTAACCAGTTTTCTCCTTGTCAAAAAACAAGGCAAGTATCTCTGGCTTCTTTATATGACACTGATTCCTGGATAATAGCTTTGGGTATCCATACTCCAGTCTTCTCTACCTGGACTCTGCTGTAGGTGTGCTATCATTCTCAGACCCAGAGCAGCATAGATGCAATGGCAATCTTAGAAACAAGAACCTCAGAGAAGGAAAAGGTGGATTTTTCTAGGAAACATTTCAGCAGGCTCAGGCTAGAACTTATTTATTCACCCCTTCCAATAATGGTGTAAACTCTTAAATCCCTATATTAAATTCCTTGCTGTTTATATAATAAAGTAGTTTATATTTCCAGTACTGAATCTTAATTCCTTCATATTACATTTTGCAATGCTCATTATGAATTATAGAATTGCATTATATGAAATATTTGAAAATCCCCTAAGACCTTCATTTTACTTTTTAATATATTTATATTATATTTATATGAATCTAAATAAAATATAAATCTAATATATAATGACAGAAAGCAAATCAATTATTGCCTGAGGCCCCACAGTAGAGGGGTGGCTGAAACGGAAGGGACACAAAGGAATAGTTTAGAGTGATGGAAAATGCTATATCTTAATTGTGTACACATTTATCAGCATTTAATGAATGAACACTTAAAAAATTGATACACTCTAGTCTATGTGAATTATACCTCCTTAAAGTTGATTTTAAACAATTAACATTTACATAAGGTATATAACTTACAAAAATATTTTTAATATATAAAATCTGTTTAAAATTATATGAGCATAGATCTCAACTCTGTTTAACATATATAAACACAGCTATTTTTACTCAATTTTAATATATGCAGAATTTTCTAACAGTAATGTTGCCTTAATTGAAAGAGCTTGGTTTGTTTGGAACTTTCCCAAAGTTATTTTACTCTTTCTAAATATCATATCAACAATACTAACATATTTGCAAATATAATACACTAAACCAATTTTCACATGAAGCTTTCATAGCGTAGTGATTCTACATATAAGTGCAAACATCTGATTACCGCATCGGGCTTTCTAATGTAATTGTACTTGACCATATATACTGAGTTATATAATATTGCATTATAAATTACTTCTTGTTTTATTTCTCCTTTACATTATAGTAAATTTTTGACATTTGTTGCTATATTGTGGTAAGAGATAGAAATCTTGGTAAACCACTCATTCATTATAAAACATATTTCACATGCTTACTATGTAATAGGTGCCCTTTGAAGCACTGAGGATAGTGCAGTGATAACAATAAAAAAGTAGTCCACAGCTGCATAGATTTTATTTTCTAGTTGAGTCAACTGATAATAAAAATAAAAATATCAGATACAGATAAAGGTTACAAAGAAAAATGGACTGGACAGTTGCCCAGAGCCTATTACCTAAAAACTAAGACTCAAATTAGATAAATTTCCACTAAGATTAGTTAGTACAGTATTTCACACTTTCTGGAGTGGTGCTATAGGAAACGAAAAAAAAAAAAAATACTTCCCATTAAAACCAAACCAAACAAATAACAAAAACAAACCTTTTTTTTCTAGTATTACCTTTGTCCTCGGCTGAGTTCTTCTGGAAGCAGATACTGAGATGGAGTTAAGATTGCAAGAGGTGTGTTGGGGGAATATCTAGAAAATACAAAAAAAAATGGGGAGAAAGCAATATTAGGCAAGAAGAGCCATCCGATCATAATGTTAGAGCCCTGGAATAAATATTGCCTTAAAACAGAGTCCCAGCTTGGGCAGGAATAGCTAAGCTGTAGCACTGCCATCTTGCTTAGTTACTGGCTGGGGCCACTATGAGAGGAATGTGATCTTGGCTTGAATGCTGAGGTGACTAGAAGAAACTAATGTCTAGAAGCTGTCAGGTAACTATACCCCTCGCAGCTGGATGAGAATCATTCCTTGAAGGGGAATCTGAATGGAGCATCCCCACTCTGCTAAATTCCCCCCCTGAAAAATTCAGAAATTTAGAGTCATGTAATTGCCAATAATCAGTTTTTTTTCTTCATCTGGGCTTTATGGTGACATGAATGTCAATCAGTTATGCTTAAAGACCGTTAAAGAAGGGGAATGTAATCAATAATATTGTGATAAGTTTGCACAGTGACAGATGATTACTTGAATTAGTGGCGTGACCACGTAAGGTATAAAAATGTCAAATGACTGTATTATACACCTGAAACTAATATAACTAATATAATATTGTATACCAATTCTACTTAAATAAAACATTTTTTAAAGACCATCGATGCCTAGTTGAATTGGTCTATATCCCCTGTTCTCCCACAAGCAGGAGAATCTACGTTTCTATCAGTCAGCTCTCTAAGATTGCTGGCCTCTTCTTTTCCCACTTTCTCAGTCTCTTACTTTTCTCTCTTTCTCTCCCCTGAATATGCTGTATGCCTTTGTACTGGAACTGTTTAGGACCTGGTTGAAGAATCATTCCCACATGACCCTGTTACAGAAGCTCTTGACAGTTTCCCAAAGCAAATGTCCTATTTCCCTTACTTACTAATTCTAGGGGCATGGGAGGTAATTTAGAATTATATAATCATTTTCTATGTTACCACCATAAAACACTGTCTTTTATCTTAATTTGTTTTTAATTCTGGCACTGAATAACTTTGGGACACCAAAGGCAGCAGAACCATTTCTTTCAGGCAATGCTTTGTCTACCGTAGGTGGCTCTGACCCTATTTCTCTGAATATTTTATTTTTATTTCTCTCTGCTGTTGTTCTTTCCTTTCCAACAGGCCAAACTGAATTTTCAAAACTTTGATATATCTTTCTCCCCCACCATAAGTAGACCTAAGGCAGTCTGTTGCATCTTTTGACTGCAGGATCAAAAATCTGTCTTTGAGCTGATTCCATTGTTCCTGGAATTTCTGAATGCATCTTTTCTAACTCCAAGCAACATTTTTTTTCTGAACCAAATTCTGAGTTTCTAGCCTACCGACCATTGCCATTAAGAACTCTTGGTTTTTCAAGTCAAACATTTGAATCATTTTTAATAGCACTCTCTCTTCTCAATTTTTGCTATGAAATGGGGTCTGTGAACATTTCATTCTGGTGTTGCTCAGAGTAAATCTAGGTGGTACCATTTATTTCCTATGTAATACTCTCACTATTGTTTCCTATGTGTTTATTAATAAAATCTACTACAGTGCCAGAGAAAGAGATTTAAAAAAAGGGGGGCACATTTTAAGGATTTTTATCTTTCCTCATCTTGCCAACAAACTTATTTAGCTAACACAATGAATCTTCATCAGAATTTCCTAGGTTGCTTATTAAGAATGCACATACAAAAAAAATAAAAAAAAAGAATGTACATAAGTCATCCTTTTGCCAGACTTAATAAATTGGTATTTCCATGGGCAGGGGTTGGGAGTTGTATTTTTCAAAATTGTCCCATGTGATTTTTGCCCTAGTACTATCATCCCAAAATACGGCTTTGTATTTGATTGGTCCCTTTATTGCACTCCTGCCTCCTGTGCCTGCAGCTGGGATCAGGCTGCAAAGGTGCATGAGCTGCCCCAAGAGGCCACAGATAACAACCACACTTCCATACCTAGAATACACTCTATTTGCTCACTTTTAATTTGATTCAATATTCAATATATTACCATCTTATTTGGGCTCTCTAAGCCCATTATTCATAAATGAGACTAGATCAGACTTGGGGGACTATACTTGACAGCTAACAGTTTCATAAATCGTTCTGAAAATTATCCTCGTTTGGTTATATTTTGGGAGAATTTATGTAACATGGGCAATATTTGTTCCTTTAAATTTTGGAATAATCTATAAACCTGGTCTTAATTTTCCTATAAGGATATCAACTTTAAAAATATTCTGAGTTTCATCAATCACATACGAGCAATGCTATTAAATGTATTTTTCCACAGAAAGTTTAATAATAATTGTATTATCTAGGTTTTAAGAACCGTATTACTGTTTTAAAATATCTATCATTACAGATGCTTCTAACAGAAAACCTCTTCTCAAACTGGCTTAAACAAGGAACAGTTCACGCACCAGGAAGTCCATAGGTTTTTTCAGACTCCATGTACAATAGCAGCGTGATGAAATCATCAAGGACAAAGCTGTATTTCTTTGCTCTGCTCTGGACTCTCAGTCCTGGCAGCTGAAAGCATTAGCCGCTCGGGCTGGACGTTTTCTTGTCCCCCGTCTGGGGTGATAGGGAAACCACTTCTCCAGCGGAGAATAAAAAAAAAATCCTTCCTTTCACTCTGATTGAACCAAATTATGTCACCTTCCTGCTCCTGATCCAGTAACAATTGGGAAAAAAAAAAATCCTTCCTTTCACTCTGATTGAACCAAATTATGTCACCTTCCTGCTCCTGATCCAGTAACAATTGGGAATAAATAAAACATTTATGGATTGACTTAAACTAACCAAGATCCTTCTTTAGGTGTGACTATCTCTACAATGGCATTTAAGAAAAGAGGCAATTGATGTCTTCTGAGTAACCTAACAATTTCTACAATTTGACATTTGTATATTTGAAACATCTTACGAGAACATTTTCTACTTCAGTATTATATTTTCAATTGGTAATTAATTATTAATTATTGAGCACCTAAAAATTGGTTTTCAGGAGTATTACTGGTGCTTCATAATGCAATTTCTTTGTTCTTAAGATGTAACAGTTTATTTCTCAATCTGTTTAAGGACAGCTTTAATTTTTTTAAAGGACACTATATTCTCCAAGTCATTAATACAGATGAACAGTTTTCCTTTAAAACAAAATAATAAATGTTAACATGAATTAAATACCTATTGTATACTAAGTACTGTGCTGAAAATATTATCTCTATTAATCCTCTCAACGATGCTTTGAAATATTACAATATCCACTTTCAGCTAGGAACTGAGTATAAAGAGATCATGTATCTTTCCCAGGGTCGCATTGCCCATAAGGGATAGATCTGGAATCTGAACACAGGTCTGGTCTGGCTCAAGACCAGTGTGGGGAGGAAAAAAAAATCTCTTCCTCAACTCTTAAGTTCAGTGACTGGGGTTCAAGAATTGAATCGATAAAAAGCAGTTAACAGGAGAGGAAAATACAGTTTATTTACACCTGTAATGAACATATCTGCAAGAGAACTGTGATGAGTAATGCTAAGGGGTGATTAGAATTTGGGACTTATATACCACGTTAGCAAAGAACAAGACATTTGTGAAATGACAAGACAAAGGAAAATGGGTTTGGGTTCCTACGGGCAGTAAATTGTGGGAGGTTGAAAATTATGAGGGGAACTAATGGACGATGAGTTAAGTTGTGAAGGTTTGCACTGACCCGACTCAGTGCTGACTTTCTATCTCTAGTGATTAGGGTGTGTTTGTTTGGTTTTCTTCTCCTCCTGGTATGGGAGAGGAGAGGAGGAACACCTCCATAATGGGCCATTTACGCCCTGCTTCCAGGCAGAACAGCACAAGCTAGAGAGCTTCTCCTATGTCTGCTGTTTCTTAATTGCCTTCAGCTCAAAATAATCCTCGTGCCAAAGTACCATATTCTGGAGTGGCATATTCTGATGCTAAATGAAATAAATTATGGATATCCATTTACCTCATCTTTAGGTAATGTAAATTAAAATATAATAATGTATTTTCTTAAAACATTTTAATATACTAAGGAACAATAAAGAAAAACAAGGAGCAAACAAGCCGAATGATCCTGCATTTAGAAAGACAGAAACCAGTACTTACCCGAATTAGCACCCACATTGATACTAACCTCAGTCACTCAGTTCTTCTAAGCTGATGATTATTTTCGAATACCAATGTATTTGATATTATGAAGCCAACTAATTTGGATAATGCATGGCATTATGTATATTTATGCAGATATCTGATATAGATTTAGCATTAAAGTCAGAGAAGATTCATAATTTATTTTATTCCTCACTGTAGTGATTGTGGCAATCTGGGGTATCAAGCACTACCTCTGAATAAAGAATTGTTTCTTTGGTGAAGTGATGATTATTCACTGGAGATTAATTTCAGTAGTCTCTTATAGACTTGGTTTGTCCTTTTTTAGGTAAATTTTAAAGTACAAATATATAGATGCCACTGACAAATATACATGCTCTCTGCTTTTGAAAAAGGTTACTGTCTTTTTTCCCCATGCTTTAGGCTTTCAAATTTATGCTTCTGGGAACCGAAAGAGATAGACTTCCAAGAATATTATTGATATTATACTTAATGGCTTGGAACAGCAAATTTAATTAATCTCCAATATTAAAAATGGCTCCAAAATGATAAAAATACAGCTCACATAATTTTCTGATTTTAAGTGTTATGAAATTTAATATCCCTACTAAATTCTGAAACTGTGTAAACTTAATCATCCATTGATTATTCATAAAAACAAGAACACTAAAATTATATTATACTTCCACTGTCTTCCTAGAAAATGGTTAGTTTCTCTATTTAATACAAATGACAAGTGCAAACTTTTGACTTATCAACATATTTTTCTTTATATTTTACGATTGTAAGCTCATTTCAAAATGCCAAATTAGGGTTTAAATTATACATATAAAAAGGAGATTTTTAAAATTGTTTCAATGACAATCGCATTACATCATACAAATGTATTACAGTAACATGCTGTACACCTTGAATTTACAAAAGTAACTTCAAATTTATCAAATGAAAAAAGGAAAAAAGATTTTGATTTCATAATTCTTTGTTACTTCCTTTCTTGACACTTTTTCAAATACTGAATTAACAGTTACAGATAAGTATTTCTTAGTAAGGTTTTATTTCTTGGTTAAGCAAAGATATAACTCTCTTTAACTCTATAGTATAAGAGTTTGGCTAATTTCTTGAGAGTTTGACATAAAGAAAAAAACTCACGTATATTAAAAAAAAATAAACCCTTAGTGAATTGCACTGCAACTGAATCCTGTTTTCCTATGCTTTATGACTACATTATATCTGAATTCTCAAAAAAAAAAAGATATTACAACCTGAAACAAACTGAAATAATTTGTTTTAATTCTGTGGTGCATTATAAAATCCATTTTCTTCTTGTCTTGGTGCAAAAACAATTTCTATGCTGTTTATTCTATATATTTAATTTTTCCAAGTAATTGCTTTTTTATTTTCTAACTTGTTCACTTTAATATTAGATGTTTCAGTTTATATTTAAAACTTTTAACTGAAGTATAACAAAATCATCCCAAAGAGCATTACTTTGAGTAATATTTTTTAATTTAATTTTTACATGAATATGCAAGATTCCATTTCTCTATGTGATAAAATATCTCCAAGAATCATATGAATTAACTGTAAGTGTAGTCATCCTAGAAATAGAGGATAATTATGTATACGCTAAGTGGTCTGCTGATTTATTTTAATAAGATAACGTAAATCTTCTTAGGATGTAGTATAATCTGATTCTGACTGCCTGGATTCAATGCTTGCCTCTGCCATCTTATGACTAGGTAGCCTCAGGCAAGTTAGTTAACCTGTCTGCTCAATTTCCTCATTTTTAAAAGGAGATAATTAAAATCACCATGATTAGTATGAAAATAAAATTAGCTTTATATATGTAAAGTGTTTAGCAAAGTGCTTGGCAAAAAAGTTCTTCATAAACATGAGCTATTATTATTTCACAATGAGACTTAGATATGTGGATATTAACTTTTAAGTCTTGGGTAATGTTAGCTATAGAGGAATTTAAATAAACTGAGCGCCTTTCTTAGGAGATGTTTTATCATATTTCTAATTAGTTCTAGGTTAAAGAGAAAAAGGCGGGCTTTGTGTACATTAAAATATAAAGCCAACAAATGACATTTAAACTAATTAAATAAGATTAAAGGAGGAATCAAGGACAGAAAAGGGAACTATCATTCAAATAATGTTTTAAAAAGACACAAAACTTGAACCAAAAGATGTTTAAGACTCATGCTCAGTTTCAATGATTTCCTAAGAAAACACCTTGAAAAAGAAAATGTGCCATGTAATTATGTACTCCAGGATGCAGCTGATTATTATATTTAAAGTAGTATGTTTGCAGAAAATTTCATACTCACAAGAAGAAGGCTGTTGGGTTACCCTGTGTACAGAAAAGCTCTCCACGATTTCGAAGTTGGGCAGCCTTTATTTTATGCTACAATTTGCCAATTTGGACTTAATGTCAAATGAAAAGCAAAGATGATGTGTTCAACATGAAAATGATTGTCCTTATAATATTATTGCAGAACCTCTTCCTCAAAGAAGACCATAAGAGGGAGGAAAGAAAGGCTGTGAGGCAGACTGTATTATAAATAAACAATGCCATGCTATTTTGGTCAAATTATTGAGACACTGTGAATTCCAGTTTCTTTCTCAAGAAATTGGGTTAATGATATCTACTTTGCAGATATGTGGTAATGATAAGAAATGACAGAAAGAGACAAGAGAAGGGAGATTATTTAGACAATCTTGAAAGTTAATTAAAGTGAGAAAAAATTAAAATTTAATTTAAAAAATTATCACGATAGAGAGGGAGGGGAGAGGGGATAAGAAGTGAGGAGAGAAAGAAGAAAAAGAGGAAGAAGAGGAGTAGAAACGGGAGGTAAAGAAAGATAAGGAAGGAGAGGAGGGAGAGGAGGGAGAGGAGGGAAGGGAGAGGAAGGGAATAGAGATGCTGGAAATTTGGAAAGTTGTTATACATCAAAGTGCTATTTGGATTAAATAAGATGACCCTCATAAAAAAACTCAAGAACTTCCAAGTCCAAGACTGCAGATTAAGAACAAGTGGTGGTGTCTCTCTCGTCAGCAAAACAACAGGGAATTAAATTCATAGTGAACCAGAGCGGGTAAAACTGCAGGTGGATTACGACTGAACGAGACTATTACCTCTCAAAGCACACATAATACAAAATAGATGAATTTTTAAAAGTTGAAAATGCTCCAATTTGTGTGTCCGTACCCCAAATATGTAGGTACTAGCAGTTGCTTTTGTATGTTTTTCTTATACTATTATTTGCAAATTATCTCTGTTGTTTCTTTTTAGGTCAATTTATTATAAGTCGACTGATTTTTTTTCCATTGGACATTTTCTGTTATTAATTGGTGAATTCAACCTATCCATCTTTACTGCAGTTTGTGAAGTGTGTATATTAATTTTTGCTTTCTTTTTTTTTCTTTCTCATACGGTGATTTAAAGTTTACTTTCTTTCTGCTTGTTTGCCATCTGGATCAATTCAGCTAATTTTTCTGTTATTCCATTCATTTCCATTTTATTCGATGTTCTATTTGAAGAACACTTCCATGTTCTTAAAAGTTGTGCATTATACTATTTCTTTATCATTCACATTTTAATTCAGTATTTCTCTGTTGTCTATACAAAAAATTCTTAATTGTGAATGACATTCTTTTCCTTTATTTTATCCAACTCAGCTTGTTCCACTTTTTTATTTTTAACTACAAAGCCTAATTTTGTTTAATTACCACTTCAGAGGTGTTCCAATGGTGGTAAAATTTCAAAAATCCTTCAATATGTGAAAAACATAGTTGCTGAGAACTGATTTTGCTCTTTTATTTGGAATATATATCTCTGTTTATCCATATGGTATATAAAAGATATGTGTAAGATATATTATGGAACTTTTAAAACATATAAAGAGACAATATGATAAACATCCAACTACCTATTACCCATCTTCAATAATTATCAATATTTTAGTAATCTTGTTTCATTTATTAATCTCACACTGACTCTGCCATATCCTCCATGCAAATTTATTCTTTTTAATTGCCTGTAGTATTTTAATGTAAATCCTGGACATTCTGTCATTTCAGTTATCATTATGCCACTCTAACTTGATATTTTTAAATACATATAATCACGCGGGAATTACCACATCTAATAAAATTAACAATGACTGCTTAATATTTTATGCAGTTCTTATTCAAATTTTCTAAATTGCCTTAAAATAGTCCTTTAACACATGATTTTTAGAATTAAAATGCAAACACTATTCAAAACATTGCCTTTGCTTCTCTGTTGGTTATTTCTTTCTATTATCCTCCTCTCGTCTTTTTTTGTCTTATTTATTTTCTGAAGGAACTGGATCAATTGTCCCTTGGAAAGTTTTACATTCTTTTTGGTACAATTTAAGATGCTGTTCTATCTCTTTTATTTCCTTAAAACTGATCTGCGTGCTTCCTATTGCATCACAGTACAAAAAAAAAAAAAAAAAAGTTGCTGATATGCATTTAGTGAAACTAAGAACAATTTATAGTATTAGTGTTATCAGCCTGATTCCTCCCTTAAAAAATAATGGTTTTAGCACAATTTATGATTTTGCAAATCTGAATGATATCTTTGGCCAAATATCAAATTCTGAAATACAATTATTTTTCTCAGGATTCTAAAATGGTTGTCAATTGAATGAAAATAAATTTAATTCTCTTCTTTTTAAATATTTTTCATTTGCAAAGATTTTTAAAGCATATTTTTCATACTCTTGGTGCTCTAAAAGTATCATTTTGTGTCAAGATGTGGAATCCATCAATTTGTTGTTTGTTGCTGTTATCTTTACATTAAGCCATTTAAATCTTCCTTCTATTTAGGATAATTTTTTCAATTATTTCTGTTTATTGTACTACAGCATTTTCTATTTTTATGTTTTTCATTGATATAAGCATTATTATTATTATTATTATTATTAGATTATGATGATGATAGTAAATATTCCTCTGCCCCAAGAAGATTAACGCATCCATTTATCAGGGTTTTCATAGTTCTTATTACCACAATACTTTATTAATAGCAACAGCAGATAACACAAAAAATTCTGTGATAAATGATGTTTTGTAAGTTTTCTCTTATATTTAGAATAAGGAATGAACATCAGTATTTTTTACTTCTGTGTTCTCAAAAATCTATCTTAGGTGTGGTGTGTAGAGGACATTCAACAATATATAATTGATTTTATTAAAATGCGAGGAACAACTTCAGGGCTCTTAGTAACAAGACAGTATTATGAATAGATAAAGATTTTGTACAAATCTGTAGGTTGGAATTTGTAGGTTGACAAGTTTAAGGACATTACTTGGATCTCAGTACTTGAGAACAGTTTTGACTATGTCTAGGTGAGCAGCAAAAACCCGTTTTAGCAGGAGCTGCCTGTCCTTGAGCTCTTTCTCTCTCATCATCGTCTTTGTCTCACAAAGACATCAGTGAGACAGGAGAAGTAAGGTGGAAATGAAATCCCTCAGGTGAACCATTTAAACTATCTCTACTTCAGGGTTTCAGAGGTAAATTCCAGCTTGCTCTTTTTAAGTATATGCTAGGGAAAGGAAAAGAAATGCTTCTGGTTCGAGCATTAAAAAATCCTTCATGTGATGCAGTGCTGTGCACCAAGGCTAAGGATTTATGACTAAAGTCTTAAAATAAAAAGAAGATCAATAATAATAGCATAAGTTTGCAAGGGCTTATCTTCTAGTTATTTAAGGACTGGGAAGGTTTACATCAGATTTACGCTGGTTGAAGGAATAGAGGCCACGGTAGGTGTGTTGAAATAGGAAGACTAAAAGCTGTGTTCAGAGGAAGCGGTTGAAACATTTCAGTCTAAGTGGATCATATAGTGGAGTCCAGGGCCCCTGAAAATATAAGTTAGTCTTCATTTTTGAAAGTCTTAAATGTCAGGATAAAAGCACAAATTATTCTGTAGGCAATAGGAAATAACATTTTTGAGCAGGGTCATGATATGATGAAAGGTGAATTTTAGGAATATTGACATATCAGAAGGATGAAAAATGAAGTGCAAGATGGAAAGGGAATGGTTCTTGAAGGATGGAAGCTATACTAGAGGGGAATTTAGCCAGTATAGGAATAACACAGTGCCTTTTTAAACTGCTAAATAAACATTCAGGTGTGCAGAGATAATAACATAGTAAAAGTGTAAAGAATTGGGAAGTGATTCTAAAATTATAATTGATAAAACTTATTCACCAATTAAATATATTAGGAAAAGCAATGGAGTCATAGCCCTCTAGTGGTAGTAATAAAAATTTTAACTTGAATCATTTAATCCCAGAAATATATAATTGCTCTTTCAAATTAAAAAAAAAAAAAAAAAACTATAATTTTAGTAACTTGTTTTTTAAACTATGTATATATGGCACAAATATAAAGATACCTCTGAATACCCCTTATCTTTGAAGAGGTTCACATCGCTTCTATATGTAATATAGAGACATGCTTTCAATAATCTGTGTGGTTTCACAAGAGTAAACATAATCTTCCCTATGTTGAGGGAAGAAAAATTACCTTATATTCCAGGATAAAAAAAATACATTTTTCAATGAGGTAAAGATTATTTTCTTGACAAAATATAATAGACTTTTCAATTCGAGGTACAATCTCATCCCTAATATCCAGAAGAATCTAAGAATGCTGAATTATATTAGAATATATCCATGAATAGTACAGTAACAGGAGCCCAGAACGTATAATAAAGCTACTAACAGTTAACCTTACACGTTGTTATTCAGAATGTCTTCCCCTCCACAAACAGCTTTCCCTTCAAGTGAGCCCCGTGACTGATTCATGGTCAACTTTTTCTGTAGTTATCTTTCATTTTCACTTCAATCTTATTAGTAATTAGTCAAGTATCACTTTTTGCTAAAATCTGTCATATTGGTATATGTATTAATTCTATAAATCAACTCCCAAAATATATCCTGTGTAGTCATTATGCATGATGTTTATGATTTTTGGTTCAAAATGACAATTGAAACATATATATTTATTTCTTCTCCTTTTGGAAATTCGCATTGAAATTATAGAAGAAATAAAAGAGAGCAATATTTCAATTTATTTTCAAGAAATATAAAAATAAACAGTATATGATGAGATCCATGGGTTAGCATCCTTGATGTAGTGGTTTTTTCTCTTTTTTCTTTTAAAGATAAAGATAAATCAAGCTTCAAATAAAGATCAAATATTCAGCATTTATGTACATGAAGTAAATAATTTCTCAGTTAATAGGTTCCCCAACAGAATCACACATACCTAATTATCTGGGAAAATTTATGAAAATAAAACAAACTCTCAACTATGTGAAAACTTATGGAAGAACTCCAATGTCTAACACATGGACACATCAGGGTCTAGGACCTATTTACTCAAACCTGGTCCCCATTCAGCATGTATAAAATATAGAGTAAAGTAGGTTATGCCATCAAACTCTCCAATAAAAAGTCACGCTAGGTGGGGAGGGGGAGTCGGACGTAGCTCATCTATGACTTCTATTTATTACAACAAATAAGGAAAAGAAAGTCTCTAAGATGGTAGTCAACACTCATATTTTCTCTAGCATTATATAATTTCTCATTTATCACAAATTATTGGAATCACTTATTGAGCACAGAACCTCCTGAGATGGCTAAGAGTAAGAATACATTATGATGCATTTCATAGGCAGATAGTTCGACCTTCCAAGTGAATATAGGACAGAATGCCAGTGCATTTCAAAGTAATTTTAGTGCGAGCAGCTTAATTCCAAAGAAAGCACTGTATGTCATCTTGGTCTTTGAAGGCACTCTGGCTGGATAGAGAGGTGGGGTATGTGTGTGTAAACACTATCTTCAAAAGGAACAAAAATAATTTTCCACAGGCATAAAACTATCTGTCATTATCTCTCTAATCTTCACATCTAAAGAACTTTCACTATAAAAAGTAAAAATAAAGGAAATATAAATATTCAACATTTTTCCTTTGGTGGGAACTAAAGCAATGCATGTTGAATTCTATACTAACTCTCCCCCAAAATTTGGGATTGAACAAACATGTTATAGACTAAATCCCCCATCCCCTAAATTCATACATCTAAGCCGAAGCCCTAACCCACAATGTGACTGTATTTGAAGATAAGGCCCTCTAAGGAGGTAAAAAATGCTATAAGACTTCTCCCCCTGCCCTCGACCACGCCAATGCAGGCACCAAAGAAAAGCAATGTGAAGACATAGAGAGAAGACAGCTGTTGGCAATCCAGGAAGACTGGCCTCATTAGAAATGAATTTTCTGGCACCTTGATCTTGAACTTCTTGCTCTAGAACTGTGAGAAACTAAATGCTGTTGTTTGAGTCACCTAGCCTGAAGTATTTTGTTATGGCAGTCCACGCAGACTAATATAATAGGCCTCCCGCAGAAATGAACATTCAAAATAATTAAATTAAAATATTTAATAGAAGAAAACAAATTCAAAAAATAAGAAAAAATATACTCAGTGGAAATGATTTACCATAAAGAAAAGCAGAATGTGTATAAAAGTGAGTGTGGATGTTAAATGAGCCAGAAAATGAGACCAAGAAAGATATAGGAGCAAAACTAAGGAAAATAGTACAGTAGGAGAAAAACAAAGGAAATTTGATATAATAGAAAAAAAAATAAGTTTAGAGAAGAGATTAACTATACTAAATGTTATAGAGAGTTTGAGTAAAGATCAGAACAGTCTGACAGTAAATTTGCAACATGAGAGTTGATTAGCTCTTGGAAAAAACATTTTAAACAAAAGGAGAAGAGGAATATCTGAAACATGTGGAAGTAGAATGAGAAAGTCTAGAAAGTTCTTTCAAAGCTCTTTGTAAAATACCCCATGGCAACAGGACTGTATTTGGAAGAAGTCATGATACCAAAGGATTGCTATTATTATTTTTTACAGGGAGATATTAAAGCATTTTTGTTGAAGGATATGTTCCAGAAGTAGGTGAAAATGAGTGATCATCAGTATAAATTTCCAGTGTCTCCTTCTGTATTATGAGGCTGGAAGGCTAAATATGACATTTCAGAGTCTGTTTTGTGGACTATTCTGGTGCGGATTAGGTTCTGGCAATGAGATCAATTACGTGGACAGCAGAGTTGAAGCAGAGGTCATCCTCATGCTGTTTCAATCATTTTCTACTATTCAACCTGATCAAGGAGACATGGGTTTTAAGACAATAAATAATAATGTTTTAAAACATGATGTATTTAATTATGTATTTAAAACCTGTTACATGTGAAAAACTTTCACTCTGTTTCTTAAAATAATTTTCTTGCCTTGGAAATGTCTTTCTATGTATTTCTATGACAAATTTTCAACAAAGGGGATTGTTTTGAATATTTTTTCCTAATTTCAGAAACCATTAATACTATGAAGTACATTTATTCATCTGTCACTAAAAAATAGGGTAAAAGTGCATTCTACCAGCTCCCTATTTATAGGAAAGGTTATTAAAATAAACTTGGGATATAATATTTGGAAGAATATTAAGGACATAGATACCCTCAATTTGCTGCTTCATTCCATAAGAAACTTAGTTACAAATGTACTATATTGTTACTTATTACTATTGTAATGTATGTTTTATTTTAGTTTTAATGATCACTGATTGACATTTAAATTTTTTCAATTTACTCTTGACCTAAATTTTTAATGTAGAATTTATAATAGAATTTAAATCAATATTTATTTTAAAAACAGCAAATATCTTCTATTATAATATCCAATTTTAACATCTTGACTATGATATATTAATACCACAAACAAGAAGAAAATCATCAAAATTTCAGAGGTCATTTTCATTTTTACATAGTATTTGTTTACAGTGGGCATTTGTCAGAAAAGGAAGTCATTGCCCCCCACCTGGCAGTCGTAACTAGAAATACAACATTTTTCATGTTTTTCTCTCCTCCCCCCGCCCCCCCCCCACCCCGATAAGCACTTTTCTTTCTAGCACAACTACTAGTTTATATTTCCCAAGTCAATTATTTGCTCGGCACACCAATACATTTTACTACTTTAAAATCCCTCAGCACACAATTCTTCTAGGGTACCTGACAGTGATAATCCACTACCGAAAGCTTTCCTCATCACTGGCTGAAGGAGATGGATAAGGGAAGGGGAGCTGAAGCAGGACCAAACCCAAACCCATTCATCTTCCGCCTCACAAGTTAAGAGTCATTTTCTCATGAGTGCTTTAATAAATGTGATTTTAATTAGAGTACACTGTTTCATAGATTCTGTCCAGAACAGAGATAAATAATATGTTATTGCTTCTCAGTTTGATTTACATTAGTATAATAATCAAAATTTATAATGGTTTGATAATAAAAAATTTAATTTACAAGTCACAACTCTTCTATTTTCATAATACCTGGCATAGAGTAGGCCCACAATATACGTTAAATGAAAGGGAAAAAAATAAAAAGAGGAGATTTAGGAAGAAAGAAAATAAAATATGACATACGTATTTAAGCTAATTTTATGACATTGTTAATTTCATATGACAACATTATTACTAATTTCTGTTTAATAATTATTAGGCACTGATATTGCTTTTGAGATATATTTGTGGTTAGTTTTCACTGTTATACAAATCTTTGTCTATTTATAGTCAGGGGTAGTGAAAGAGTAAAATAATATAAACTGGATATTTTTCATAGATGTCAAGTAAAATGTGTATCCACTGTTGAACACCCAATTTGTATATTTTTCTGATGCCTGAATAAAATTTTGAGTTCATCCAAATATTATCTTTCCAACTTAAAATATTATGTGATATTTGATACAGACAAAATAATAACATAGGTTACTAATTCACACTTATTTACTATGATTTAATGAAGAGTTAAGAAGACCTAATTAAAACACCTCCCATTGTGATATCTCCTGAAGTACTTTGCTGAGATCATAAACTTTAAACTTAACCCATAACTTAAGATCTATGTGCCAGCATGCACTTTTTTTTTTTTTTTTTTGCCAGATTCCAAACCGATTTACTACAAGATTACTTTTTATGGACACTGGATTTTTAGATATTTTATGCCAATACTTTTTGCTATTATAAGCAACTTTTATGAACACGCTTATAAACATTTGCTATAGCACATGAGCAAGAACTTCTCTTAATCAAAAACCCTGGAAAAATACTGTATGTAGATTATGTACAAGTTTGACTTTATGAGGCCAAACAGTTTTTCTAAGTGTGTGCACCAATTTACACTTCTATCAACAATATACAGAATTTATGGGGATTCATGCTTTTACTACCATTTGTTATCATGAACGTACTGATTTTTACCAGCTGAATGAGATTAAAATTATATCTCATTTTAGTCTTAAATTATGTTTTCCTGTCTATAAATGAGGCTGAACATTTTTTTTTATATTTAATCACCCTTCATATTTTCTACTTTATGAAATGACTGCTCACATATTTTGCTCATTTACTTCTTATTGTCTTTTTAAATTTTGATTTATAGGAATTCTTTTTACATTCTGGATGTTAACTCAGTGTCAGCTTATGTCAGTTTATGGTGATTTTGAAGCACACAATTTCACAACTTTAATGAAATTTAACTTTCAAATAATTAAGAGATTTTTTTAACAATAAAAAGACAATCTGATTATAAATTGGGTCAAAGACCTTAACAGATACCTCACCACAGAAAATATACAGATAGCCAAATAGCAAATAAGCAAATGAAAAAATGATCTACATCATATGTCATCAGGAAAATGCAGATTACAACAATGAAATACCATAACACACCTATTAGAATGTCCAAAATCTGGAACACTGACAACACCACATGCTAGCAACAAAACAGAGCTACAAGAACTCTAATTCATTGCTGGTGGGAAATGCAAAATGGTACAGCCACTTTGGAAGACAATTTGGAGGCTTCTTACAAAACTAAACATGCTGTTATCATACAGTTCAGCAATTGCGAGCCTTGATATTTATGCAAAAATCTGCACATGATGTTTATAGCAGCTTTATTAAAAATTGCCAAAAATATGGAAGCAACCAAGATGCCCTTCAGGGAGTGAATGGATAAATAAACTGTGGTACCTCAAGACAATGGAGTATTTATTATTTGTGCAAAAAGGAAATGAGTTATGTGCCAAAAAAGACATGGAGGAAATTTAAATACAAATTAGTAAGTGAAGAAAGACAATCTGAAAAGACTCCATACGGTATATGATTCCAACTATATGACAGTCCTTTTCTTCAGAAATTTTTTCTATTTTAAAACTTTTTTTTCTCTTTATAGCAGTTTTAGGCTCACAGCAAAATTGAGGATAAGGTACAGAGATTTCCAATATAGCCCTGCCTCTACACATGCACAGTTTCCATCACTATCAATATCTTCCACCAGTGTGGTACACTTGTTAAAACTAATGAGCAAACACAGACACAATATTATCACGCAAAGTCTATAGTTCACATAGAACATGAGAGCTCACTCTTGGTGTTGTACATGTTATGAGTTTGGTCATATGTATAATGACTTATATACAAAATTATACTGTAATAAAAAGTATTTTCAATGCTCTAAAAGTCCTCTTTGCTTTATTTACTTATTCCTCTCCCTAATCCCTAGTAATGACTAATCTTTTTACTGTCTCTATAATTTTGCCTTTTCCAGAATGTCATACATTTAGATTAAAAAGAAAATCTTTCTCCAAGTATTCAGATATAAAATATTACAGAGGAACAAAGATGAGGAAGACAGAAGATTTCTCATTGGAAATAATACAAGAAGAGAGTGGAACAAGTTGTTAAAGTACTAAAAGAAGAATCCATCTACCTAGAATTCTATAACCAGGGAAAATATATTTCAAAATTATTACAAAATAATGACTTTTCCAGACATACAAAAGCTGAAAAACTTCATTGCTAGCAGATCCATAGTACAAGCAATGTTAAAAAATTTCTTAAGAGAGAGCGAATATGATACCAATTTCTTGCTATTTAAATATTTTTTTTAATTATTGGCTGCATAAACAAAAACAATAATGTAGGGTGGAGTTTATAACATTTGTAAAAGAAAAATATAAAAACCAATAGCACAGAGTTTTGGAGGGGAAAATGAAAGCATAATATTCTAAATTACTCAGATTATGCTTGATACATCACATGATATCACTTGAAGAGAGTTAAAGATATATGCCAAACATACTAAAACAATCACTAAAATAATAACCAAAGGATAATATCTATTAAGTTTCCAACGGTCATAAAATATATTCATAAAAACACATAATTAATTGCAAAGCAGGTTTGAAAAGAGATAACATGAGAACACAGAATAGATAGGACAAATAAAAACAAATAGTAGTATGATAGTTTTACAACCAACTATATCAATAATCACACTAAACATAAATGGTTTAAATTTAAAGGCATAGCTTGTAAAACTGAATTAAAAAGCAAGACACACTAAATGCAAACCTTAACAAATACATTTTAAATATAAAAACAAATATTTTGTTTAAAAAAATCTTACTAACTCAAGCAAAATAAAGCTGATATAGCTGTATTAATATTGGAAAAAATAGATTTCAAAGCAAGAAATAGTGCCAGAGATAAAGATCACACCCTAGTAGAGTCAATTCATCAAAGGATATAATAATCTTAAACTACTTACCTAATAAGAGATTTGAAAAAAAAAAAAAACTTGAAACAAAAACAGATAGATTTGCAAGCAGAAGTAGACAAAACCACAGTATAGCCGGAGATTTCAATTCTCCTTTCAGTAATTGATAAAAAAAAATCAGACAAAATTAGTAATGGCATAATGGCATAGAAAACTTGTATGATACTATCACTCAACCTGAACTAATTGAATTTTAAAAAATAAATATCTACTCAACCCTTCTTGTTTTCTAGAACACATGGAATATTTACCAAGGCAGATCACACTCTATGCCACAGCAAATTCTATGCCATAAAACACAAAGAGTTTTAATGGATTTAAGTGATACAAAGGATGTTTCTTGGCTACATAAGATTAATTTAGAAATATTTAAAAAGTAATAACATGCTCTTATATAATCCATGGGTCAATTAGAAACCAAAAGTGAAATCAGAAATTATGGACTGAAAAAATTAAACACAACATGTCGCATTTTGTAGAATGTGATTAAAGCAGTACCTAGAGGAAAATCTATAGCTCTAAATGTGATTAATAAAGCATGCTCATTATTACTGAGTTATCGACTATTGTTATTAGGTGATACTGCCAAGCGTTTAAGGAAGAAATAATAGAAAATCCATGTAAACATTTCCAGAGATGCAAAGAGGAGGGGACTCTCTCCAAGTAATTCTAAAATGCTAGTATTACCCAGATACCTAAACCAGATTAAGACATTACAAGAAAAGTAAACTGTAGGCAAATGTCCTTCATAATATTGATGTACAAATTCTAAATGAGTTTTTAACATCATGAATCCAACAATGCATAAAAAATAAAATACAGTAGAACAAACTGAAGTTTTTCAGAGAAATGGGACATTTGTTTAACATTCAAAACTCAGTAACTGCAATTGACCATGTTGAAAAATTAACAAGAAAAGTCATACAATCCTCTCAAACTAAATAGAAAAAGCATTATACAGAATTCATTCCTGATAAAAGATCTCACCAAACTAGAATTTAAAGGGATCTTCCTTTATGTAATAAAATACATCTGTGAGCTAAATCATACAAAATGATGAATGACTGCTTTTCTCCTAAGATCACAATAAAAAAGTATGCTTCATCTCACGACATCTAGTCATCACTGAACTGGAATTCCAGATAGGGTAATAAGATAAGAAAAAGGAAACAACAGCATCAAACTAGAAAGAAAGTCATTTAACTGTATTTAAGTACAAATATCATCATCTATGAAGAAAATCCAATGGAATATACAAAAATATACTAGAACTAATAATTATGTTTAATGATATTGTGGGATACAAGGTTAATTTATAAAATCATTTTGATTCCTATTTACTAGCAACAAACATTTGGAAATAGAAATTTAAGAAACATACCACCTAAAAAGTCTCAAAATATGAAATACTTTAAGATAAATCTAGCATGTAATCAACTCATGAGACCTGAAAAAATAATTTGACAAATCCAACATACATTCTTGATCAAAGATCACTACAAACAAGGAGTGGAAGAGAACATCCTAAACAAGATAAAGGCCATGTATAAAAATTTTACAACTGTCACTTCATGGTGAAAAACTAAATGCTATTACTCTAAGAGCAAACAATAATACCAACTCTCACCACTACTATTGATCTACTCATATCCGTATGTATATGTATATATGTATATAAATCATGCAATATCTATTAATATATTATATATTATATATGTCCATATATAACATAAATTATAATAAAATTTGCAGCTGCTATATAATCAGTAATTCCTGAATTTTATAACTTAAGAAACATGGTGATTCTGATTTGTACTAATCAAACAACAATAATTATAAGTGTTAAGTAGGTATATTTAGAAAAAAGTAAAAATGCTATTAAATATTATTTCTACAGATAATGTTTAATTATTATTGTACTTGTATAAAAACATGGATGCAAGTTGATAGCAAAAATGAAATATCCATCAACTATAGCTTTCTCTGAAAACATATAAAATTTTTTGATAAATTAGAATGTTTAAAAGTTTGAAATGTACAAATATTCCTTTAAAATATTAATCTATCTCATTTGATGCATTATTTATATAAAATATTATTTATATGGAATGAAGCATGGTAGAAAAATGCAATATTGGGGCAGTATTTCATCATTTAGAGAATAACTTCTTGACTTACAAAATTACCTGGCAATATTTTACATGAGCTTTGTTTGGTTTGACATAATTTTAAAATTTCTCCATAGATATTAAGTGGTATAAATAATGACTAATAAATGAATAATGGACCATACAACTTTCAAATTATGAAAAGTTTAGAAAATATTCAATACAGTTAAATAAATGTTATTTATTGATATGTTGTTAAAGACAAACTCTAATTTTGGTTTGTAAATATCTTTAAATTACTTAAAGAACTCCTCTCGAATGTTTCAATAGCTAAAAATTAATTTCCTGGATTATCTGAGTAGGTGCAGGCAAATTTGTTTCATGACACAACTTAATTCTGGTATTATATTTTTTGTTGAAATAAATGGAAACAGTTATTATTTTGATAACTAATATTTATGGACAAGTACCTCATATCTGTAGAGAAGACTATTCAATAAATGTATTAAGATGATTTGGTGGAAACTCTAGGCAATCTGAAGAACTAATGAAATGTTGGGAAAATGATAGATAAACAAATTGGATCTATCGGCATGGTGGTAATATTGCAAGTGCAAACTAAAATGAAAAAGGTCAGGTAAAAATAGTAAATAAGAGCAAAAAATAAGTCTTATTCAAATATAGATACAATAAAGTGCTACTTAGCACAGCTGGGAACACGCTTTGATATAAAATTGAAAGTACTACAAGGAAAGGAACAAGTGATAAAAATTTACTTGGTGGAAAAAAACTAAGTACTTTTTTTTTTTTAACTAAAAATTTGCTCTGGATCTTCAGTAGATATGATCTTCATAGTGAAGGTAAAATAAAATACATTTTAAGTAGTCAAGGGCTTTCAAAGAATGAAACATTATAACATATTATAAAGCCACAAATAAAATGACTTAGCAATACCTAAAGTTATACCGATAATCATGTTAGTAGTAGAGACAGTTTTTTGTTGTTATTGTTTTAGTCTTTTATGTTATTTTGTGTAGGGGGATGGCATATGAAGTTTAAAAGGTAAATCCTAAGAGTAAAGTAAAAAGCCAGAAAGAATCAATGACCACATTAGTAAATCTAATATTTAAAATTTTAATGGTATGTTTCAACAAATTTTGTCATTTCTTTTTATCTGAGTGGTATCTTCTTAAATAAGTTAATGCTATTGTCTACATAAACAGTTAAATTAATATTTAGTTGTCTTTGTGGTTAGATAAAGAAGAAGAAGAATATGAAAACAGGGTGAGAGAAGCCTTTTTACTTAGTTATGACGTAACAGTGCTTATTTTTTAAATAAAAAAAATATACTCATTAGCAATTCAAACTAATAAGCCACTACCTTAATGACTCATCAGTCATTAAGGTAGTGGCTTATTAGTTTGAATTGCTTTTTTTTTAGTACTTCAAAATGTTATAATCACACAGAAAAAAAGGAGACTAGAAAAATCTTTGATAATTAGTATTGGTAATAAAATCAGAGTAGACACTATATTTAGAAAAATTAAAGTGCCATTGGAGAAAATATATGTATACAGAAAAATGTATTGAAAAAGACATTGTAATGAAGGAGATAACTATGAAAGTAAAGATGAAAGCTGTGAATAAAATGCAGTTTCCTCAGATGGTTATATTTTTCCTATTGATTTTTAAACAATCAAAGCTTGCTTAGAACTTGTTTCAGTTGCATAAGAGCTATTCCGTTCCTATTAAGGCATATCTATTAAGGTTTAGAATGACTTATTTTCTCTCAATAGCTCCTGTGGGTTTATTGGTCTGTTCCTCAGGTCCACATAGTCTTAGCTGGACACTAGAACAACTGCAGCCACCCACAGGTTCGAGTGTGGGTTCAGCAAATGCTGTTAGCCAAAGGCTTGATTCCTTTCCAAAGACCTCTTCACATGGCTATTTTGGATGCCTTAAAGAGGAATCTTCAATCCCCAGGGTGTGAACTGGTACCAGTCCATGGCCTGTTAGGAATCGGGTCACACGGCAGGAGGTGAGTGAGCAAAGTTTCATCTGTATTTGCAGCCACTCCCCAGCACTAGCATCACCACCTCAGCTCCGCCTCAGATCATCGGGTTTTAGATTCTCATAGGAGCACCGGTCCCTGGTGCCAGAAAGGTCAGGGACCACTGCCATAGAACACAATGGCTGGGATCCAAGAAAAAACATTCAGGGAGGGAGCATTCCAAAGAAAACTGAAATCTGCTGAACTTTCTTAGGGCCTGGTTACAGAAAAGCTAAGTCACCAAAGGTCAGAGACAATTTTCATTTTTTATTTTTTGATTACAGTTTAAATTCAATAATATATTAGTTTCAGGTGTACAGCATAGTAGACATTTATATAACTTATGAAGCGATCTTTGATAAGTCTACTATCCATCTGACACTATACACTATTATTGCAATATTGACTATATTCCCTGTACTTTACTTCCCTGTGACTATTTTGTAACAGCCAATTTGTACTTTTTAATGCCTTCACCTTTTTCACACAGTCCCCCAACCCATTCCACAAGGTGACCATCCACTTGTTCTATGTATCTATGTTTGTTTTGTTTGTTCATTTACGTTATCTTTTTAGATTCCACATATGAGTGCAATCATACAGTATTTGTCTTTCTCTGACTTATTTCACTTAGCATAATACCCTCTAGGTGCATCCATGTTGTTTCAAATGATAAAATTTCATGCTTTTTTATGATCAAGTAATATTCCACTGTGTACATGTACTACCTATTCTTTATCCAATCATCTATCAGTGGACATAGGTTGCTTCCATATTTGGCTATTGGAAATATTGCTGCAATGAAAACAGGGATACATATAGCTTTTCAAATTAGTATTTGGAGTTTTTTGAATAAATACCCAGAAATGGGATTTCTAGGTCCTATGTTACTTCTACTTTTAATTTTTTGAGGAACCTCCACACTGTTTTGCATAGTGACTGCACTAATTTGTAATCACAACAGTAGGCAAGTGTTCCTTTTTCTCTACATCCTCACTAATACTTGTTGTTTGTTGATTTATTGATGAGTCATTCTGACAGGTGTGAGGTGATATCTCCTTGTGCTTTTAATTTGCATTTCTCTGATGATTAATGACATTAAGCGTCTTTTCATATGTCTATTGGCCATCTGTATGTCCTCTGTGGAGAAATGCCTATTCAGGTCCTCTGCCTATTTTTTAATCAAATTATCTTTTTGGAGTTATTTGTATGAGTTCCTTATATATTTTGGATATTAACCCCTTATTGGATGTATCATTGGCAAATTATCTTCTCCCATTCAGTAGGCTGTCTTTTCATTTTGTTGATTTCCTTTGCTGTGCAAAAAATTTTTAGTTTGATATGATCCCATTTGTTTCTTTTTTCTTTTTTTTCTTGCCTGAGGAGACACATGAGAAAAAATATTTCTAAGAGCAATGTCAGAGAGTTTACTGTCTATGTTTTCTCTGGAAGTTTTATTGTTTTGAGTCTTGCATTTAAGTGCTTAATCCATTTTTAGTTTACTCTTGTATAGAGTATAAGAAAGTGGTCTAGTTTCATTTTTTTTTGCATGTATCTGTCCAGTTTTCCCAACACCATTTATTGAATAAACCATCTTATTCCATTGTATATTCTTATCTCTTTTGTCACAGATTAAATTACCATATAAGGCATGTATTTATTTCTGGGCTCTCTATTCTGTTCTATTAATGAATGTGTCTGTTTTTGTGCCAGTACCATGCTGTTTTGATTACTATAGCCTTGCAGTTTAGTATGATATCAGGTAGCATGATACCTCTAATATTGTTCTTCTTTCTCGTGATTGCTTTGACTACTTGGGGTCTTTTACGGTTCCACATAAATTTTAGCATTATTTGTTCTAGTTCTGTGAAAAATGCCATTGGTATATTGATAGGAACTGCATAGAATCCGTAGGTTGCTTGGGGTAGTATGGACATTTTAACAATGTTAGTTCTTCTTATCCATGAGCACGGTATATGCTTCCATTTATTTGTATCTTCATCAATTTCTTTCTCAATGTCTTATAATTTTTTACGTACAAGTCTTTTACCACCTTGATTAAATTTATTTCTAGTTATTTTTGTTTTTTAGATGCAATTGTAAATGGGATTGTTCTCTTAATTTCTTTTTCTGAAAGTTCATTATTGGTGTATAAAAATGCCACCAATTTCTGAATATTAATCTCATATCCTGACACTTTACAGAACTCATTTATTAGTTCTAATAGTTTTTTGTTGGATTCTTTAGGATTTTCTATAGTCACTATGATAGTAAATCATCCTCCTCTAAAAATAAACCTAATTTTTAAAACTATGAAAGTTCTTAAACCTTGTTTGATGAATATAAAAAGTGATCAATCTGAGGAATACTCTTGTTAAAAAAGGAAGGGGGAAGATTGACGGAAGGATAAAAACGAAGAGACTAATTTCTACATGGTTCTAAAGAGATATATACAAAATGTGCTGACAATTGACAGGCCTTCTGAAGCGAGTGTGTAAACTCCTAAGGCAAGTATTCTAAATTATAACACTTAATTAGATATGAAGTATTGATGCATATGTTTAAAACTTTGTTTCATAATATATGTGTGCAGATGTGATGTACAGTGGTTATATATTAAATTGCATCTACATTAATATATTACGACTCTATAGATGGTCAAAGATCAAGGCAATATATAACATCATGCATATTAAACTGTATAAAGCACATCAAAAAACAAATGAAAAGAGAAGGCATTCATGGTTAAACACATTAGAAATCTGGTTGATTTGAGCATTAAAAATTTTATAGTGATGCAGAAATGCAGAGAATGCTGTGAAAATTGGGACAGATAATAAAGTGGAAAAAGGAGGAGGGGTAACACCTTGAATTATGGAAAACCTTGTCCTAGGACTTATCAGTGAGGGCATATCACCTCTGCCTACAGAGACTGCAGGGCTGCCACCACAGGCACTGATTCTGGAAGCCATCTGTCACTCTTTGCCTGGCCCTGCTGCCTCTACCTCCCTGAGGACATGATGCTGCCCCACTGCTGCTCTATCTGTCTTGGAAATGATTGCACTTTATGTTTCTGGTTGTCACTGGCTCCCAGTTCAAAGTCTGGTTTGCTCACCACTACCTCTAAGGGGTGGTGTGCCCTTTTTATCCAACAAATCTGTTTAGGAAGAATATGGGGCTTTACGACCTTTTCCTTTCCCAATCCTGCTTCTGTCCCCTCTTTCTCTGGGGTGGGGGAAACAGCAGTATTTTGAAAAATTGAACTATTTCTCCTTTTCTGGAAATGCATTTTATTAGTTTAAAAATCATTTAAATTCCTTCCTAATTCAAATACGATAAATAGCTTGGTTTTACAAATCTTCTATTTTAGTGCATCAGGTTAAAAAAGATCAGCCAATTGGACAATCAGGTTAGCTGAGCATTCCTTAATGATTTACAACAGCATTAAGCTCTCTTTCAAACCTACGACAGCAAAAAATAAAATGCAATTCAGAAACAATGCTAAGGTAGATAAAATAGAAATATAGCTTTTATTTTCCATAGAGTAGAAAACTTGATAAAGAACACAAGGAAATCCTTAGAATTCTAGTTATTAAGCAGCTTATTTTTAATATCTCTAAATACGTGTACAGTAAGCACTTTCGCTCAACTGGACAACTATATATATTTTTTTCAATTAACATGTGTCTAAAATGACACAAGAGAGTGTCTTGGTAACTGTAATGTTTTTAACTCAAGCATATTTAAATGAAATGGTAAACTACAATTATTATACTGCTTTAGGTTAGCTTTGAAAGGATTCAGAGAATGCCACCCGAAATTATACCACTCTGGCATAAGAATTACTTTGAGCTGAAGGCTAGTGAGAACAGCGCTCCTGTATGAGCTCTCTGCCCTGTTTGCTGGGAAGCAGAACATAAATTCCCCTTACAAAGCATACCCCTTCTCTCACTTCTCATGCGAGGGAGGTGACGGCTACCTTATCACTAGAAAGGAGACAGCATTAGGAAAGTCGACACAAACAAACCTTAGTAACTAGCTATTATTTACCATTAGTTTCCCCAAACATTGCCTTCCGTAATTTGCCACCCTAGAAGCTCCAAGTCCTTTTCCTTTGTCTTGTCACTTCCCTACAAAATTATTGTTCAGTGTTAAGGCGCTATATAAACCCCAAGTTCCAAAAACTCCTTTGAGTTGTTCATCGACGAGTTTCTCCCACATGTATGCACACTGCAGATGTTAATAAATTTCTATTTGTTTTTTCTCATTTTTCTGTCTTTTGTCAGTTTAATTTACAGGGCCCTAGCCAGGGAACCTAGAAAGATAGAGGGGACAATTTTCCTTCCCTATACCTTGGCAGTAGATTAGAACAAAATAATGAAAAGCATGCACTGTAAAATATTTTTAAATAAATGGCACAAAAGAGAACCACCTTAATTTAATCATGAGGAAACATGAGATAAATAAAAACATAGAAAACAAAGGACTGATAAATATTGAATAACAAAGGAAACTAAGAAGACATGACAACTAAATGCATTTAGACACAGAAAAAAGGCCATAGGCAGAGAAATGGCAAAATTTGCATATCATCTGTGGATTACTTAATAGTTTCATAATAAAACTATCGTTCTAGTTTTGATCATTGTACTCATGTTAAGTAACATGTTAACATTCGAGGAAGATGGATGAAAGCCATGTAGGAATTCTTCGTATTGATTTTGCAACTTCTTATAGATACGAAATGATTTCAAAATTAAAAATCAAATTTTTGAAAATAAAATTAAATGAATAAACAAACAACATAAATATTTATGACAATCTGAAGTCATATACCTCAATAAAGTTTTTTCCTTGTACATACATTAAATATCTGAGGGATTGGGCTTTACTTAGCAAAAACATTCTGTGTATTAATGTAAACTTAATTTTTGGTGTTTCAAAATTTCACAGAATTCTAAACCAGTAGTTTATGGGTCTTAATATTATTGGACTTTCTATATACAGATAATCTTAAAGTACATTCAAGATGAGATCCAGATAAATATATTCTAAAGGTATCACTCATATTCTTATTTTCATTAGGTTTCTTAATGACATTTTTTATATAAAGAATGAAAAACTAATCATGAGCCTTTTTAAAATAAGGTAAAAATAAGACAAAAATATTGAACATATGCCTTTATTTCCGATAAGATAAATTCCAAACCCTGTGTAAATAGTAGATTGGAAATAACTATAGCTTAAAGGATAACAATCTGTGGCAAGACAGGGTTTAAGAAACCTGAACCAATGCAATTATTCTGAGGATACTAACAATGAAACAAATAAGGTGAATATCTAGAGTGTAAAATTTATGAAAACTGTTTTCCCTAGAACAGAAGAAAAAAAGCAAGGTCGTTTTCTTTCCTTAATCTATTTAGGGCAATTTCTTCCATCCCATTCTATCATCATCAATCTAATTCTGTCACTTTTTTTCTATTTTTGTTTTTACTAAAAGTCTTAGGCATTAAAAATTGATACCTAATTCACAACTTAGTCAATTAAAATGTTATCTTCACCATAAAGATTGTTTCACCTTTTGAAAGTTCTTCCCTCTCTCCTTTACACTGGGTCTCAGGGAAACTTAGGCCACTGTATTTTGTAAGAAAATATAAACAGTGCACATTTGGTCCCTAGTCCTCTCTGTTGGTTAACATCACTGACTTATCTTATTGTCTTCTGTCTTGAAGAGGGCCTCCTCCGATCATTTGTTAAAAACCTATCGAGAGAAATCTGGTACAGATCATGTTTGACAAGAATCCCTCTATATTGAAGATACCCCTGGGAGTTTCAGCTGCAAACTCTTCTGACACTATCTGGTAAGGTCATGCAGTCATTCCTCTGCTGGGACCATTTCTTTGTCCCATGCTGAGAATATTTGGCAAGCAGACAGACCAACTTTTCACGTAACTCTTGTGCCATCAGGCTGAGGAATTGGTGGTAACTTGTATCACATAATTTGCAGACATAAGAAAAGTGGAGGATGAGTGGAGACTGCAATCTGTCCCCTTCCATCTAGCCACAACTTCTGTCTTCTCTCTCCTGTTATTACCTTCCCTTTTCTCTTCCACCCACAGAGGATGTGTATCTACTGACACCGAATTCGACGTAGGAAGGGAGAGTTAGCTGATCATCCCTCTTCCTTGGATATAAAACTATGTGGTCAGAAAAACTCACTTTCCAAACAGCACTCCAATTTGGCTAGAGAATGAAACTTCTTTTATGTGTAATAAATTCCTACTTTGCATTTTATTCTCATGTGTTAAAAAAAAAACAAAAACAAAAACAAAAAACTACAATGAAGTGTCTTAGTTCAATTAATATTTAGTAAAATTAATGTGTCAATTTGGAAAGTATTCTACTGTTGTGGTAAAATGACAGTACTGATTCCCCCATATATTTTTTTAAAATTATAGATTTATCTGAATATGATTTCTTCTTTCCACAACTTTTCATCATTCCCTCCATCAGTATTCTGATTGTATTCCCTTATTCTCTCTTCCCACACTATACTATGAAATAATCAGGGGAAATTATATTCTTTGAGGTTCAATATTCTACTTTGGCTCACAACAATTGAGATTTAGATGTGACAATCTTCTGGGACCATGTAGATGAAGCCGGATGCCTAATGGTTAACCATTCATTAGTAGGTTTATCCGGCAGGTGTCTGTTTCACAGAAGCTGAGTTTTATTTAGTCTTGACTCATTGAGCCTGAAATGCTTAGAGACACTTCAGAGAACTTAGCTCCCTGCTGTTCGAATGGTTGGGCTCAGTAAATGAGTACCCAAGGTAGATGCCGGCACATGCTGCTTTAGATTGCACAATCACATTTTAAAATCTTACCACCACCACCATCCCCCCCAAAAAAAACCAACAGGACTAGGCTTTAAAATAAATGTGAATATCAGTAATTGACCTAATAATTTGTGGAGCTTTATCATAGAGACACTTAGGATCCTTAACCCTTCCATGTTTTAATACTTAATGTCTGTTTCCTTTGCTAGTATCACCAAAGTTCGATATAGTAGGACAGTATAAATTTATTCAGAATAGAAACATTTAGATATTACAAAATAATTAATACTTAATGTTTGATTGTAACAAATGTGACCTTCTTGACATAACTAATATGCATGTTTTAGTAATGCTAAATTAAAAAAGAAAAAAGGTTAAATACATAATTACAATTAACAAAAATATAAACATTTATGACTCATTATGGCATCAAATGGGGAATTACATAAAGATTCCATCTGGAAACATTTTCTTAATAAAAATCAGAAAAGTATTTGAAATATATATACATATATATTTTTAAATGTAGGTCATTTTTTCTAATTGAAAAAAAGTAGAATATCTTTACTTGAATAAGTAAAATCATTTTAATCATTTTATATATATTTACATATGTATGTATATTTAATTCAATTTATTTAAACTAAAAACAAAACAATAACAGTTCACTCATTTCTCCAATATTTCCCCACCTGCACCCCCGGCAACCACCAATCAGTTCTCTGTATCTATGAGCTTGGTTGGTTTACGAATATAAATATATCTATAACTATCCATATAGATATAGATATATTTAGGTTCCACATATAAGAGATATATACCGTATTTCTCCATCTGACTTATTTCACTTTGAAGTAATACCCTCAAGGTCCATCTATGATGTCACAAAAGGCATGATTTCATTCTTTCATGGCTGAATATTACTCCATTGTATATATGTACCACAGTTTCTTTATCCATTCATCCACTGATGGACATCTAAGTTGTTTCCATATCTTGGCTACGGCATATAATGCTGCAATGAACATGGGAGTGCAGATACCATAAGTGTTTTCATTTTCTTCAGATAAATACGCAGAAGTGGAATTGCTGGGTCACAGGATATTTGTATATTGATGAACTTTAATACTGTTTTCCATAGTGGCTGCACCAATTTACATTCCCACTAACAGTACACAAGGATTCCCTTTTCTCCACATTCTCACCAAAACTTGTTACTTCTAGTCTTTTTGATAATAGCCGTTCTACCAAGTGTAAGATGACATTTCATCATGGTTTTGATCTGCATTTTCCAATGATTAACGATGTAGAACACCTTTTAATGTATCTGTTGGGGGCATCTATTCAGATCTTTGGATTTTTTTGTTTTATTGCTATTAAGCTGAGTTCTTTATATATTTTGGATATTAGGCCCTTGTTAAATATATGATTTATAATTATTTTCTCCCATTTAGTAGGCTATGTTTTCATTTGTTGATGGTTTCCTATGCTGTGCAGAAGCTTTTCAGTGTAATGTGGTCCCACTTGTTTATTTTAGCTTTTGTTGCCTTTGCTTGTGGTGTCAAATCCAAAAAATCATGTCAAAGACCTATGTAAAGGAATTTATCACCTGTTTTCTTTTTATGGTTTCAAGTCATGTCAGAGTTTCTGCATGCATAATACTAAGCAATATTATGCAATTTATGTATTAGAGTAATTATGAGACTTACATTAGTTAATACTATCTGCAACTTACTTAGCAGAGTACCTGGCACATAGTAAGCACTCAAACACTACTGGCAGAGATAGTGTGATGACACTGTATAAACAGGAAAATGGACAATGTCACTTTAATTTCTAAATATTTGCCAACTCTTTTTCATCATCAATTATAAATCCTACTTTTCAGTTCATAAAAAAATGTGTCATAGATAGTTTCAAACTATATATTTTCATTGAAAACCAAATATGAGGAGGATGTGTACTAACAAATAATTGGAAAGTTTGGGGCAAAATACTGTGGCAATGCCTGGTAAATAACCACCACCCCACCCCACAGTGATGGATAGACAGTCATTATTCATTGTTAACATTTTTCCCAGAGATTAAAAATCTAGGAAATACTATTCAGGTGATGAGTTGTTTTTTTCAGCATTGTAGGATATAACTTATACCCAAAACAGCATACATGGAATTTCTGCCTTTCATTTTTTCTGACTTCATTATTGTCAGAGTAGAGGTTAGGGCAGGGGAACAGATAAAAACAGTTTTGTTCAATTATCTATTTATAAGGATATTAAATCAAATGAAGAAACTAAGGAGATCAACATCGAATTCAGTTGCTCAAGGTGTTAAGTCTCATGAAATCTATGTATTTAATAACCAGTGTTTAAAATCTAGTGTGATGACCAGGCAAATACAGATATTTTTGAGGATTATCTGTATTTCTTGCAGGTAAGATGGGATGCTCATATCAATGCCTACATTCATTGCCTTTGATTTTGTAAATAATATGGTGTAAATAATAGCATTCAATTAATTTTGAAGAATGTAAAAGTTGTATGCCTCTGTAACCATTGCGTACAAGATACTTCTCTGGATAGCATCAACTTCCTTAAATCAAATATATGATCCCTGATGTGCTGAGATACTATCCTGTCTCAGGATGCAACTTTGTATTCTAACATTGAGAGTTCTTCAATGTAGATAAATGAAGAAGTTAAAGAAGAAACTTAAACTGTTGTTAACAAAACTGTGTTTCCTTTGCTTGCTTTCCTTGCATTGTTGGGGGAATGTGTATATTTACAATAAAGGGTGACTTTTTTTAACAGATTTATTTATTTTTTTAATTTTAATTAAGTTTATTGGGGTAACATTGATTAATACAATTATATAATTTTCAGGTGTACATTATCATTCGACATCTGTATATTCTATTGTGTGTTTATCACTCAAAGTCGTTTCCTTCAGCTACCATATATTTGATCCCCTTTACCCACTTCACCCTCCCACTAAACCCTATATTTGAACCCCTTTACCCCGTCTATCTCCTCCTTCCTCCTCCACCCCACTAGTGACCACTAGTCTACGGTCTTCTGGTAACCACTACCCTATACTATAGCCCATGTCCATGAGTCTCTGTCCTGCTCATTTGTTGCTTTTAGGTTTATATCCCACATATAAGTGATATCATGTAATTTTCAACTTTTTCTGTGTGCCTTATTTTGCTGAACATGATTATCTCAAGGTCCATCCATGTTGTCGCAAATGGCAGTATTTCATCTCTTCTTATGGCTGAGTAATATTCCATTGTATATATGTACCACAGCTTCTTTAGCCAAGCATCTATCGTAGGACACTTCAGTTGCTTCCATGTCCTGGCCACTGTGAATAATGCTGCTATGAACATTGGTGTGCAAATATCTTTTCAGATGTGAGTTTTCAAGGCTTTGGGGTAAATGTCCAGTAGAGGGATTGCTGGATCATATGGTAGATCAATTCTTAGTTTTTTTGAAGAACCTCCATACTGTTTTCCATAGTGGCTGTACCAATTTGCAGTCCCACCAGCAGTGTATGAGGGTTCCTTTTTCTCCCAACATTTGTTATTACTTGTCTTGTTGATTATAGCCATTTGTATGTCCTCTAGGGAGAAGTGTCTGTTCAGGTCATCTGCCCATTTTTCGATTGGATCATTTGCTTTTTTTGTTATTATTCAGTTATATGAGTTCTTTGTATATTTTGGATATTAGGCCCTTAACGGAGGTGTTGCTTACCAATATATTTTCCCATCTGGATGGTTCTTTGATAAAGGGTAACTTTTGAGTTGTATACATTCTTTGACAGTCTAAACTCTAAGTGTTCCAAGTTCAGCCACCATTAATGTGATGAGGAAAATTTTCCTTTAAAAAAATTTTAAAAAATTAAATCTAAAATCAATACTGATATTCATTCAATTATATAAATGATAGTCATTTAAATTATTTTTTAAATTGTTAGGCCATTCACTTGAGTTGAAAGAAAGGGGAAAAAAAGACCCCCTATCAGATCTCTTTCCACATGGTGCAAGGAATTTCAGAAAGAGTTGGAACTGCTTTCAAAGACTTGAAATTAATCTCAATTCAATTTTGCTGAGGGAGATAAATCATGACTTCTTCACAAAGTAGATCAGAACAGGAATATGTCAGGCCACCTGAGAAGAAGAAGTCGGTGCCCAGCTCAAGGAGACAACTTTGTGGTTTGTGGTAGATAATGCCACGGGAGATGCAGGGCAGGTCACCTCCTGAGGCCCACGTGTGAGAGGAATGCGTCTGGCTCCCTAAGGACACGCTGCTCCCTCTAAACAGAAAAGTTCCCCCACAGCCAGAACTTGTAACAGCATCAACCCCCAGCCTGGCCTTGCACCTATAAATCTTGTTAACATTTCACCGATTTAAGCTCTAGAATACCCAAGAAAGTACTAGATTTGCTCTGGCATGTCCTCAACTCATGACAGGTTTAGGTTTCAGTACCTAGACACTCTAGAAGTAACTACCCTCAAATGCCCAAAGTCATAAACAATGATTTGAAATCTTAAAAAACCTTTTCATTTCTTCTCTCATGACACATCAAGGCCCTGTTTTTCCTGACTGGATCAAGTAAAATATATAACTGCTATTGCTTACATTCGATATATATTTTCTTCCCTATTTATTTTCAAGGCATTGAAATTATGTGACATTTTAAAGATGGTACTATTCTGAGCCTATATATGAAAGAAAAAAAACTTCAATTAAAATATATTTCTTCTCTCACTCATTTGTTAAAACTGAACATTGTTTCCATATTATGCAAGTCCTGGAAGGGAGGAAGATTTAAGTATGTATTTAAGGCAATCACAGTGCACATTTTAAAATGCTGGGCTTCATTCTATGGACAGTGAATATTCACTGCTGGCCCACAAGCAGTGGAATGGCTAGAAGCTATGCTTTAGAAAGTCTGCACTGTTTCCAATGAGAAACCTAAAAGAAGAGACTGCAACAAATAAATTCTCTAGATATTAGTTCTAATTCAGACCCTAATCAACAGAATTCCAGTTTTAATCCTCTCCGTATGGAAGCTATTCTTGTTAAGATTATCAGTGAGTTCTTAATAGCAAAATAAAGTTCACTTCTTCACTTTTTATCTATTTTATAGAAGCATATCACTTGTTTTCCATGTGATTTTTTTTCCTTCTCCCAGTATCCATTTGATCAGACCTTTACATATTTCATTTTCTGGCTCTTTCTATTGTTCCTCTCCCACCTCCAATTGTTCTGCATCTTTGCCAGCATTTGGTATATTTATTTTTTATTAATAGATTTTATTTTTTAGAGAACTTTAAGTTTCCAAAAAAATTTAGTGGGATGCACAGTTTCCATACAATATCTTCCCAATCCCAATTTCTCCTATTATTAACATCTTGCGTTAGATACATTTATTACAATTGATGAACCAATATTGATAAATTAGTATTAATTTAAGTCTACAGTTTACATTAAGAGTGATTCTTTGTACAGTACTTTTCTATAGGTTTTGACAATGTATGATGATATGTATCCAACATTATAATCATACAGAATACCTTCACTGCCCTAAAAATCCCCTGCATTCCAGCTATTCATCCCTCCATCCTTCCCCTTTAACGCCTGGAAATCACTGATCCTTTACTATTTCCATAGTTTTACCTTTTCCAGAAAGTCATATAGTTGGAGTCATACGATATTTAGCCCTTTTACATTGTCTTCTTTCACCTGGTAATATCCATTAAAATTTCTTCCATGTCTTTTTTCATGACTTAATCATTTATTTTTCTCTCTGTATAATATTCCATTGTATATTACTGGTTGTTTAGCCATTCATTTATTGAACACCTTGCTTCAAAGTTTTGTCAGGTATGAATAAAGTTGTCATAAACAGTCTTTTTACCTTTCAGGTTTTGATGTTCCTCAAGGCTCCCAAAAGGTTTCATCTCTTTTCAATGATTTACATCCCCTTGACTGTTATTTTATTGTTATTGTTTTATTTTTATTATTATTGTAATTTTTATTATTTTCCTCCCCTGTTCTAGTACAGAATATTTTTATATGTCTCTTTCATTCTTATCACATGCTGTTAATTTCTTTACATGAATATTTTTACCATCCAACAGCATTTTACCTCAAGAGCTGGAATCATCACATTTGTGTTTTCTGAATTTTAAGCACACAAAAATTCATTAAATAAATATTGTCTGAATTAATAAATGGCTAAATTAGACATTGAAATTAGTCATTGGAGCAGTACAGGATTAAGGACCTGTAGTAGGGAAAATCTGGTTAAGAGGGAATTTCTAATTATGTATACGTAGTAATTGAGCAACTAGTGCAAGTTTAATTGTCTCCATTTAATAAAATATAAAAGCCTTGATAGCAATGACTGTCTTATTTATCATTGAGTTCCCAGTACCTAAAGGAGAGTTCTTAGTATTTATCCATTCATTCACTGAGAAATTATTTATTGAACACCTACTATGTACCAGGCATAATCCTCCAGCACCAAGAAGAATATAGCAGTGGGATGGAGCAGGTGAAGGCACTTTGTAGAATAAAAGACATCGAACTTCATAGCATTCATGAGGATGATAAGTACTAAAGAGAAAGATAAAGCAGGTGAAGCAGTACCAGGTTGATGGGAGAGGGTTGTTATTTTAGAGGTGAAGTAAGAAAAATGCCTCTCTCATAAGGTAACAATTCGAAAGGAGTTGAAGGATCAAGACATGGGCATAATCTAAGGAGAAATTTTTAGGAAGGGAAAAAAGCCAAGCAAAGGCCCTGAGGTGGGAAAGAGCTAGGAAAGTGTGAAGAACGATCTGGAGGCTGGTGTGGCTGGTGCGGAGTGACCCAGGAGCAGAGGAGAGGGGTGAGTGTCCAGCTGATGGGCCACTTCACTTAAGTGCTTTGGGAACACTTCGATCCTCCCCCTCCATTTATTACAAAGCAATCCCAGTGATCTTATTAAAATGCACCTGGAGCGTGTCTTGATCTTGTTCCAAAACCTTTGCTGGCTCCTCATTACTTAGAGAAAACAGAAAACCCTTAAAACCCTGTAAGACCCTACATAAATTATCCCCTATTTACCTCCAAGTGCTTAGCTGCTGCCACTTTTACTTTTACTCTCTACTCTCAGACAATTGGGCCACTGTTTTGTTCTTCAAACATGTCATTTTTTTATCCTACCTCAGGAGTGTTGCTTACAATACATTTTCAGACTAGAACCCTTCCCCGTCTTTCGTGGCTTCCTTCTTTCGCTGGCTACTGCCTATGCATCCTTCAGATGTCATTTTAAACATTTTTAATAACTTTGAACAGTTCTTTCATAATCAAACAGTTTATGACCTTCTACAGTACCTAGTAGCGATCTGCTCACTTATGTGTTAAATGTTGGCTTCTGTCACTAGTTCATAAACTTCATAGAAGTAGGGAGAGTATCTGACATAGGATATTATCCCAGTATCTAGTAAGATACTAGGTTTATAGTTAATAATTAAATTTTTGATGAATAGATGGATGAATAAATGATGTGTTTTTGTTAGATAAAACACTAACAAACAAAAACGAAGAAACTCCATGTGTGCTTTTATACAGTGCTGTCAGTATTTTTCTGGAAAATTAATTCTCAAGACTTAACCCTTGCAATAAACTGATTTCTTTCACACTGATTTCTTTTGACGCCTATGGAAAAGATCGCACTGGTGCTCTGAAGAGCATAGTCTTTAGTGATGCAACTCATCATCGTCATCATCATAATATTAATAATAATAATAATAATCAGATTTGTTTTATTTTCCTGAAACTGTCATTATTCAGCTAACGATTTTCTATATCTGAAAAGCATATTTATTACCTTAACCGCCAGTGTTTATGATAATAAAGTTGTTCCTAGCAGTGTATCTCATTTCAGTTCCCCAGTCGATGGTCTATAAAGCGACGTCTAAGACTTTTAAAGCTCAGAAGAATGAATATAGCAGATAGGGGCATGAGCAGTGCTTAATATTTTCAAATACTCTGTTTACCACTTTATGTCAAGTGCCTAGATACAAAATAAAACACAAAGGTGTAAAATGAAAGAATATTTAAAATTGATTATTGAATTCTATTATTAATTCCTTGAATTTAATAATATCCTTGATGAAAATGTAATTACAAACATGCATATATTTCTCTTACCTAAGATAAAAAGGGTTTTTCTATTAAAGTAAAAGTTGCTTGATTCAAAATGGAAAAGTCAATGATACTTTTATAGATACATTAAAATGTTAAAATGACTGATTAATATATAAATCAGTTATTTTTATTTGTGAAACTCAGAAATCCACTGGACTTCATTTGTAAGAATTCTGATACTAAGGTCTATTTACTTTTAGTATTTTGCAGACATTATCCAGAGTCACCCTCACCACACAGTGATTTACAGGCTTGCCAGTTTTATAAATTCACAATAATTTCACACAGATTTACACCGTAACAATATTATCAGTCACCCCTTCCTTGGAGAAATATTTTGAAAAGTGCAAGTCAATGACTTTAATGGAAATTTCTACCATCATTGAGAAAACTGTCATCGATTTCAAATAATATATACTCCAGTCCATATCTAATCCATCATTGCTACCTACAGCCTACAGCTTTATAGAAATAAATAATCTCAAATTATTTCAATGGAAGACAAGATATGCTCATATCTGTACAAATTCTGGGGCAGGTAATTGTCAATAATTCCCTTATACTAAAATCTTATGTCCAGCATATTTATTAGACAGGCATATTAAGAAGAAGTGTCCCCACAGCTTTGTTGAAGTCAATGGGAAACCTACTTTTGTTCTCCTGGCAAATTTGTGTGTCTGGGTGAAAATGTAGGGGCTGGCTGCATAAATACAAACTAAGCAGGATATCTATTTACAATAAAAAGAGATTGAGAGGCACTTTTCTGCTATATGAATTCTTGGAACTTTTTTCCTAAAGAATAACTTCTACTAAAATAGGAATAGTTCTCGTTTATGCAGAAAGCAGACATGTTGCCAAAAGAACTAAATCATTTCTTTATTTACTTATTTCTTATAAAAATTTTCATCTGCTACTTTCCTTCCTTTGAGCCTCCCAGTTTTGTCTCTAGTTGGATTAGAACAATTTCAGGAGGGACAAAGTTGTTTAAATTAGGCAATAAGAAGGGTTTATGAAAGTTGTAACATTTTTTTTTTTTGACTATCAATCCTTGGAATGTCTTTTGATTCTACATTTCTCTACATTTCTGAATCACAAAAGTGAGTTTATTCATATATCATTTTTCCATTTGTACTAGGAAATGGTTTTTCTAGGCTGTCAGATTTTCATTTGAATACCTTTTCATTTTTTTTTTCTGTTTCCTGGTGATAGGGATTGAATATTTCTTATTTATTTTTATAATTAAATCTATCGGAAATATGAATCACTCAATGTACTTGGTTTGTGTTAAGCCTGTGAGTTGTTCGAACAAGTCATAATTTTACTTTCCCCTGAACTGTCCATGAATTAAAATGGCACTTCTAAACAAAAAGTCATTGTTTCTCCAAATTAAGGAAATCTCTGTTTATAGTCCCATATTTGCTATTATTTCTTGTGGCTTTCAAAAGGTCTGAAATTTTCTTTGAGATATACTGACATTCTATACCTTGTCACATCTTAGCACAAAGATCATTCTGTGGTAAGAGGAAGATCTTGCCCCTTTAAAAATTATGCCCTCCGATTTTAAGAATGAGGTCGACATCTAGATGTGAGATATTGAGATTAAAACACCTATTGTATTAGGAGTCACCACAGCCTGAAGATACTTGATGGTAAAAACTATGGGGATGGACATTTTAGGGAAGATGTGTGGGCAGCAGCGAAGTGGTGATCTCTGTCATGATGTGTCAGATTTAGGAGGAACTCTCAGGAATGACTGTATTTTCTAATATTCTAAAGCTTTAGCATAATTTATATATGCCTTATTTTACACAGGAGCACGATAT
>NW_006442103.1:7686228-7703353 GCF_000325575.1 Pteropus alecto | reverse complement strand
GCTCTTCAAATTGATTACTCCCATCTATTTACATCTTTCTTGTTTTTCCACAACGTTCAGGCTGGTTTTAAAACTACTTAGTTCCTTCAGACCCCTCATTTTGCCACAGAAACACAGAAGGATTTAATGACACAGGTTCTCACCCAAAGATGAAGTTATCTCTCTCCTCGCTTCTCCATTTAAACCAAAACAAACCAATCAACAAAAACCAACCAACAAAACAATTATACTAAAAACAAAACAAACAAAAAAGCAGTCTAGTACTGGAGCACACAATTCCGGAGCTGAACTGCTTGCGTCTGAATCTTCAATCTGCCACTTTGGACAGTTTACTTAAGTTCTCTTTGCCTCAATTTCATAAGCTGTAAAATGGGGCTAATGAAATGGGGCTACTTACTTTATAGTGTTGCTATGAAAATTAAACGTTAATATTTGTGATGTTTTAGGACATTATCTAGTACACAGTAACTACAATATAGTGTTTATTAAACACATTTATATTGTGAAATAAAATACAGTTGACCCTTGATAAATGCAGGGTTTAGGGCATCAACCATTCTATATGAATATCCATGTATAACTTCTGACACTCCAAAAACTCGCCTACTATTGACAAGAAAGAAGCCTAACATATAACATAAACAGCTAATTAACATATTTTGTATGTTTTATGTAGTATATATTCTTACAATAAAATAAGCTAGAGAAAAGAAAATGTTATTAAGAATACCGTAAGGAAGAGATAACACATTTACAGTACTGTACTGTATGTGTCAAAACTGTTAAGTTTTAAAAATTCTGTGTGTAAGTGAACCCGCACAGTTCACACCCATGTTTTATAAGGGTCGACTGTTAGAAAGTACATGCGAAATACATGTCTAGTTTAATAAATTATAAAGCAAATGCCCATGTAACTATGTAAACAAAGTCAATAAAGAAAGCATTGTAGGACCCCAGAAGAACAGCCTCGACTCCCACCATGCTGCTTCTAAAGGACAAACTACCCCTTGACAAATTCCCTGAAAAAGTCAGGTAGCTATTTCTATGCCTTATTAAATCATCGTTTTCTCGCTTTCTGTTATAATTTAGTTATGTATATATGTACCCCTAAACAACATGGTCACTTTTCCCTGTTTCTGAAATTTACATAAAATAGAAACACTGTATCACACTATTCTGAATCTAGATTAGGTCTGGAAATTTCATCTTACTTTATTTTCAGTGCTATATAGTATTCTATGATTATATTCTATTCTACTTATGAATTTGTCTGTTGCTATTAGACATTCGGGTTGTGTCCAGTTTTGCTGTTATGAACATGCTGCTATGGACATTTCTGTCACATGAGTATATATATATAAGAATAAGTTGATCTGCTAAGCAATGTGGGATGTATATTTTCACTATAGTAGATAATATTCAGCAGTTTTCTCCAAAGTATTTGTACCAATTTACTCTTCCAAGGCAGATATGTGAAAGTAGTTTATAAACAGTGGTTTATAATTTGATTTATAAATTCAAATCTCAATTTTTTGTTTCAAAGCACGGACTGGACATATAAGGATTTTGAAACATGGTAAAATATTATTTATTTCTAGTAGCTGCAAGGTGGAAGTAGTTGACGGCCAAATCTAAAGTAGTTTATGCTGATCAGAGAATTAAAATATCACTGAATTCATATTCTCTTCACACTTCTTATGTAAAAGTTTGGGAACAGAGTAAGGAAGAAAGGGATCCAAAGACCTCTAATAAATGAATAGATTCAAAAACACTCACAGCGTAGAAAACAGAAAGCCTCAAAGAGCATCCATTGAAAATAGAAGCAGATCACCCTGAATGATGTAATTCCTTCACCTAAGAAAATAACTTTGCAATTGACATAGAAAGCCAATTCTCCTCATTACCTACACCCACAACCCTTAATTTTCTACACACTTATTTCTAGAGGTAGATGTCTGTGTGGTTGTTTGGGAGAATGCTGGATGATTACTGCCTCCCGTATCTCCCCTTAGTGGTCTACTGTACTCAAGCGCTCTGACTCTGGCCAGCAACAGCAAAAGGCTCAGAGGCATCTAGAATCCACATCCATTCTTCTCAGGCAACTAATAACGAGGAAATACCTACAAGGCCATACATGTAGTTTCAGAGAGGGATGTTAGTGCAACAGCAGGAGGTATACTAGGAAGATGGATGACATGCTTGCTTACGGCTCTTACACTGGACTTCAGCATATGCCTAAACTTGGGCTTATAGATATCACTTCTAAGATATGGTAAACTTTTGATGAGCATGTTTAAATATGTGGCTAGGTAATGAAGGGATAGGTATATGGTAATGAAGGGAAGCACAGATTTCTTTATTTTTACTTTTATTTTTCAGTTAGAGTTGACATTCAATATTATATTAGTTTCATGTTACAGCATAACGGTTAGACATTTATATAATTTATGAAGTGATTTCCCCAATTAGTACTCACCTGGCATTATATACATGGTTATTACAATATTATTGATTATATTGCCTATATTGGTACTTCACATCCCCATGAATATTTTATAACTGCCAATACGCAGTTCTTAATCCCTTCACCTTTTTCACCCAGCACCAACCCTCCCTCACATCTGGCAATTATCAGTTCTTTCTCTGTAATTATGAGTCTGTTTCTGTTTTGTTTGTTCCTTTATTTTGTTCTTTAAATTCCACATATAAGTGAAATCACATATTTGTCTTTCTCTGACTTACTTCACTTAAGATAATACCCTCTGGGTCCATCCATGTTGTTGATGGTTAAGATTTCTTTTTTATGGCTGAGTAATATTCCATTGTATGTATTTACCACGTCCTCTTTATACAATTGTCTATTGATGGGCATGTAGGTTGCTTACATATAATGCCTATTATAAATAAAACTGCAATGAACAAACACAGGGTACATAGATCTTTTTGATTTCGTGATTTGGATATCTTTAGACAAATATCCAGAAATGGAATAACTGGGTTTAAAGCGGTTTTATTTTTAATCTTTTGCAGAACCTCGACACTGTTTTCCATAGTGGCTGCACCATTTTGCAATCCCACCAAGAGTGTATGAGGGCTCCCTTTTCTCCACATCCTTGCCAATACTTGTTTGTTGATTTGATAATAGCCATTCTGATATGTGTGAGGTGATATCTCATTGCAGTTTTAATTTGCATTTCTCTGATGATCAGTGACATTAAACATCTTTTCATATATCTATTGGCCATCGGTATGTCCTCTTTTGGAGAAATGTCGATTCAAGTCCTCTGCCCTCTTTTCAATGGGATTTTTTGTTTTTTGATGTTGAGTTGTATGAGTTCTTTATAAATTCTGGATATCATCCCCTTATCAGATATATCACAGGCAAATATCTTCTCCCATTCAGTAGGTCGTCTTTTCGTTTTGTTGATGGTTTCCTTTGCTGTACAAAAACTATTTTGTTATGGTCAGGCATTCAGGCCCTATAAGTGCCAAGTAGAATAACTGCTGTTTCTTCTCAAAATAAAATTTTACTTATTTTGGTAACTGAGTTCCAGGGATTTCTATTTGTTGTTTCTTATCATGTCATTTATTCAAGGGGAAAATGTAAAGTTTCTCTAAAAGCCAAGGGTATATATTTCAACTATGCATTTGGGAACCAGAGAACTAACAGACAGATGGTTTAGGGTCCACAGTCAAGCAGATCTGGATTAAAACTGTACCACCTCATCCTTAAAATTGGCACTCTCAGTGATGAGTCAATGTAAAATACTGTCCCAAGGGAGTTATAATTCACAGCCATTGTAGAATAATTCCTGCAATGGCTACTGGGTAGCTTTCTTTTCCCAGTACAGTTACTCTAGTCACTGGTCACAGATCTCTTTGGGGAGTGCTAAATGAAGGATTAATAATAAATGCACCTCCTTAAGAGCGTTAAAGCTTCGCTTCATTCAGGGGGTTCTGAGGTGTGAAATAATCTGAGTGTGAGATTTGGATGACTTGTTTTTGGAGATCAAGTTAAGAGATATTAATTTCCACCCAAAGAATTCCATGATTAATTAAACATCATAAAGACTCTAGCATGTTAGTCAGTAAATCTGTCTCTCAGTTATATGGCTTTTGTTGACTTCTATTCTCATAAAATGCTCGCTTGCTAAGAGAGCATTTCCCTGACATTATCTCCTACCAGGAAAAACTGTCTTTAAGTGGCATTATTATTTTATTCCTTAAATATGTTGAGCAACTGTATTAGTTTCAAAATTAGTTGTATAAATTTTGCATTAGAAAAAACTAATGGCCACAAACTCAGTGGTTTAAAACAGCACAGATTTATTCTTACAGTTTTGTAGTTGGGAATTCTGAAGTGATCTCACTGGTAAAATCAAGGTGTCCGCAGAGCAGTGTTCCTTTCTGGAAGCTTTTGAGGAGAATTTGTTTTCTTGCCTTTTATACATCTACAAACTGACCTCATTCCTTAGCTCATGACCCTCGTCTTCCTTCTTCAAAGCCAGCAATTATACCACTGAACTTGTTTCCATCATCATATGTCCTTGCCTTACTCTGACTTCTTTGTCTCTTTCGCCTAAGGGCTCTTGTGTTTACATTGGTCCTACCAAGATCATCTAGGATAATCTATTTTAAAGTTATTTTATTGAAATCTTAATTTCATCTGCTACCTTAATTTTCCTTTGTCATGTAGCTTAACATATTTAATGTCCAGGGATTAGGATATGGACATCTTTGTTGGGCTCATTATTCTGCCTCCACAGCAGTGTTACTCAAATACTTATCAACCATTCAATAATTACATAACAACACATGTTTTCAGCTTGATGAATATGTCTGAAGAATAACAAAGCAGTTTCATGACTGAGCTCTGTCTTTGGTGTTAGGAACATAACTCACTTCTTAGCATGGTTTTGTTGTGTTGCACATGGAACTCCTCCTTGAACATTTATTTCATGTGACTGGATTGCTACTTGTTTTAAAGCAGTGGTCTGTATTATCTCAAACACTGGTATGGATTAATGTTCCCTGAGTCAAGGTCCTCCCTTATCCTCTGACATTTGCTATGAAAACCGTGTGCATTGTATAATCTTCCTCTTTAGCCTCTCTGCCTTGGTCCTTTTCTAGCCATTACAGGATAGAGTTAAATAATCATTCCTAGGTATATCTAAATTATATTGGCCATAACTCTTATTATGGCATTAATCCACTGAATCCTATTTTATCCTCCATATTTCTCCTATTAATTAGTTCCTGATCTCAGAAATAACGTATTATTCACCATTCCAGTCACATGGCCTCATACTGCAGGTTGAAGTTAACAGAGGCTTAACTTCTGCAAAGTAATAAATCAGTTATAGAATTATCTAATAGTTCATGCAAAAGCAGTGCTGTAAATTGAGATGTGTAATATAAAATATTTATCATTAAGAGAATGAAAGTGTGTGTTTATTGTTTTTATAGGAGTTCTTTGAAATTAAGTAAAAGGTTGAGAATATGTAAGATAGCTTCCAGGATGGTATAATGCTCTTTGATTTGTATACAGCTTTCTGAAAAAAAGTCTCTGTGACTCCTATTTCCACCTGACATACGTTAATATTATTTGAGCATTGGGGTTAATGTATTTGAAACTTTTTAAAGTAAAATATCATTATTCTGCAATATATCTGAACCTTTTTTAGTTAATTAACATTATCCTGCAATTTGCATAAGTAAAGTTTCATTTATTAATGACAAGCAGAGTTGTACTCATTGAAGGGAGGGGTATCTCAAAATTAGAATGTTATTGATCAAAATTACATTGTTATTTCTAAGTAATTATCATTGATCGCATTCTGGATCAAATGAACATTTCACAAATTATTTCATAATGGCCCCAGAATGCAAATAGGGCTTATTTAATTGTTGATAGAAAACTACCGATGTTTCCTAAATTTCGATCATTAAGTGGTTTGCATTAGCTTTGGCTATTAGATATTTTTAATTCTGAATTATTAATTATTTAACTTGATAAATGATACTTTAAGAATTGCTCTTTCCCCCAAAAAAGTAAGTGATGACCATTTTATGAAAGATTTTAGTGAATGCCTCCAGTGCCTTAATTCAAATTCCACCAGTAGTATAAATATACACATATATATATATACATACACATATACATATACATACATTACATTTTATATTATATATGAACATGATAAGTATTTATTGAATAAAATTAACCACAGTACATCGAGTTTCCTGCCAGAATGTAGAAGATGGAAGAAACTTCCATTCTTACAATGAAAAAGAGTTGGATTAACCTCAAATTCATGAACTCATTTTTGAACTCATCAGAAAGCTCTGGTCACAGAGTAAACTGACCCAAAATCTAAGGAGAAACACTGCCCACAGGAAGAGAGGAGGTGCTAAAACTCACCCAACAGAGGTAGAACACACAAGTAAGAAGCTGTTGAAACTGTGAAACCACTAGGGGTTGCAAAAGTTAGGGAGAATTTGTAGCCTCGCATCCAATATTTCTCTATAAACCTTCTAGGAGCTCCCTGGAGAGATAAAATGCAGTCTTGTGCTGTGTCAACTGTTGTGCAGACAGGGAGGAGGGAAATAGCGGCCATACGGTAGGGGCAAGTAACTCCTACTGGATCCTATCCCTCTAACACCACTATGAAACACAACGTGTGTAGGAAATAGCAGCGCTGCTGGTTTTAGTTGGTGAACACTCATTTCGGCTTAGGGACAGAAATGGAGAGAGAGGAATAGAGCTACTTCCTGGGGGAGATGTAGAATTAAGTACTGAAATGAACAATACCCTAGAAGGATTCAACAGTAGATTGGACGAAGCAGAAGATCGAAACAGCGAATTCAAAGACAAGGTGACACAACACAGCTGATTAGAACAATAAAAAGAAAAAAGAATTTAAAAAACAAGGATAGTTTAAGAGACTTCTGGGACAACATGAAGCGTAAAAATATCCGATCACAGGAGTACCTGAAGAGGAAGAGAAAGAGCAGGGGATTGAGAATCTATTTGAAAAAATAATGACAGAAAACTTCCCTAACCTGGCAAAGGAATTAGACATACAAGTTCAGGAAGCACAAAGAGTCCCAAACAAGAGGAATTCAAACAGACCTATACCAGAACATATCATGATAAAAATGCCAAAGGTCAAAGACAAAGAGAGAATCTTAAAAGCAGCAAGAGAAAAGAAGCTAGTTACATACAAGGGTACTCCCATAAGAATGTCTGCTGACTTTTCAATGGAAACTTTGCAAGCCTGAAGGGAATGACAACAAATATTCAAAGTTATACAAAACAAGAATCCACAACCACAAATACTCTACCCAGCAGGCTTTCGATTAAAATGCAAGGTGAGATAAAGAGCTTCCTAGACAGGCGAAAGCTTAAAGAATTCATCACCAACAAGCCAGTATTACAAGAAATGTTAAAAGGACTTCTGTAAAAAGAGAAGGAGTAAAAAAGAAAATAGAAATAACAAATAGGAATAATAAAATGGCAGTAACAATGTACCTATCAGTAATCACTTTAAATGTAAACAGATTAAATGCTCCAATCAAAAGACATAGGGTTTCTGAATGGATAAGAAAACAAGACCCATGTACATGCTGTCTACAAGAGACTCACTTCAGATCAAATGACACTCACAGACTGAAAGTAAAGGGATGGAAAAAGATATTTCACGCAAACAGAAATGAAAAAAAAAAAAAGAAAAGCCGGAGTAGCAATACTTTTATCAGCTAAAACAGACTTTAAAACAAAGGTTATAATAAGAGACAAAAAAAGACATTACATAATGATAAAGGTATCAATAAATCAAGAGGACATAACCCTAGTTAACATATATACACCTAACATAGGAGCACCTACATACATAAAGCAATTATTGACTGACATAAAAGGAGAGATCAAGAGTAATACACTTATAATAGGAGACTTTAATACCTCATTGGCACCAGTGGAGAGATCTTCCAGGCAAAGAATCAACAAGAAAACAATAGGCCTAAAAGACACACTAGAACAGATGGATGTAACAGATATTTTCAGAGTATTTTACCCCCAAGCAGCAAAATATACATTCTTCTCAAGTGCACATGGGACATTTTCGAGGACAGACCACATATTATGATACAAATCAAGTATCAATAAAGTTAAGAAGATTGAAATCATATCAATCATCTTCTCTGATCACGATGGTATGACACTAGATATCGACTACAAGAAAAAAACTGGAAAATACACAAAACATGGAGGCTAAATAACATTCTACTAAACAATGAGTGGGTTATTAACGAGATCAAGGAAGAAATCAAAAGATACCTAGAGACAATGAAAATAAAAACACAATGACTCAAAATTTATGGGACACAGCAAAAGCAATCTTAAGAGGGAAATTTATAGCAATACAGGCCTACCTCAAAAAAGAAGAAAAAACTCAAATAAACAATCTAATCTTATAATTAAAAGAACTAGAAAAAGAACAGCAAACAAAGCCCAAAGCAAATAGAAGGAAAGAAATAATAAAGATCAGAGCGGAAATAAATGAAATAGAGTCTAGAAAAACAATACAAAAGATTAATGAAATCAAGAGCTGGTTCTTTGAAAGTCTAAACAAAATTGACAGACCCTTAGCTAGACTCATCAAGGAAAAAAGAGAGAGGACTCAAATAAATAAAATTAGAAACGAAAGAGGAGAAATAACCATGGATTCCACAGATATACAATGGCTCGTAAGAAAATACTATGAGCAATTATATGCCAACAAATTGGACAATCTGGAAGAAATAAGACACATTTCTAGAAACATACAATCTCCCAAGATTGAGTCAAGAAGAAACAAAAAATCTGAACTGACCGATTACCACCAACGGAATAGAATCAGTAATCAAAAACCTCCCCAAAACAAAAGTCCTGGACCAGATGGCTTCATAGGCGAATTTTACCAAACATTCAAAGAAGAATTATCATCTATTCTTCTCAAACTACTCCAAAAAATTCAAGATGAGGAAAGGGTCCCTACCTCCTTTTATGAGGCTACCATTGCCTTGATTCCAAAACCGAACAAAGACATTACAAGAAAAGAAACTACAGGCCAATATCTCTTATGAACATTGATGCAAAAATCCTCAACAAAATATTTGCAAGCCGAATTCAGCAATACATTAAAAATATCATACGCCATGATCAAGTTGGATTCATTCCTGGGATGCAAGGTCGGTACAATATCTGCAAATCAAGTATTGTGATATACCACATTAACAAATCGAAAGATAAAAACAATATGATCATATCAATAGATGCAGAAAAAATGTTCGACAAAATCCAGCATCCATTTATGATAAAAGCTCTTAGCAAAGTGGGAATAGAGGGACCATACCTCAACATAATAAAGGCATATACTATACAGCTAACATCATACTCAATGGGGAAAAGCTAAAAGCATTTTCCTTAAGGTCAGGAACAAAACAAGGATGCTTTCACCACTCCTCTTCAACATTATATTGAAAGTCTTAGCCACAGCAATAAGACAAGAAAGAGAAATAAAAGGCATCCGAATTGGAAAGGAAGAAGTAAAACTCTCGTTATTTGCCAATGACATGATACTATATAGAGATTCCACCCTAAAGATTCCACCAAAAAACTGTTAGAATTGATCAATGAATTCGATAAAGTAGCAGATTACAAAATAAATATTCAGAAGTCAGTGGCATTTTTATACACTAATGGTAAACTTTCAGAAATTAAAAAAAACAATCCCATTTACAATTGCACCAAAAACTATAAAATATCTAGGAATCAAATTAACTAAGAAGGTAAAGGACCTGTTTTCAGAAAATTATCAGTCATTGAAAAAAGAAATTTAAGAAGATACAAATAAATGGAAGCATATACCGTGTTCATGGGTAGGAAGAATCAACATTGTTAAAATGGCCATACTACCCAAAACAATTCAGAATAAATCTAAATTGTTTATATTTATGAAGTCTAGATTTTATCATGCTGAGCTCTGGCTATCATCATCTACTTCAAATACATAAAAGATTCTTATTAAATATTGGTTAGTAGAATTAAGGAATAATTTTCAATTAATTTTTGCTTTTTATGATATTGAACAGTGACACTGTTGATCATCACTCTTAAATTTGAAAGTACATTTTCAATAAATAGTGCTGGGAAATTGGACAGATACATGCAAATAAAAGAAGAAGAAGAAAAAAAAAGAAACTGGAGCACGTTTTTACACTGTACTCAAGAATAGACTCAAAATGGATTCAAGATTTAAATGAAAGACCCCGAACCATAAAACTTCTAGAAGAAAACAAAGGCAGTAAACTATCTGATATTTCTAACAGTAATTTCTTTTTGGAAATACCTCTTCGGGCAAGGAAAACAAAAGAAAAAACGAGCAAATGGGACCGTATCAAACTAAAAAGTTTTTGTGCAGCAAAGGAAACCATCAACAAAAACAAAAAGACAACTGACTGAATGAGAGAAAGTATTTGCTTGTGATATGTCTGATAAGAGGTTAATATCCAAATTATATAGAGAACTCATACAACTTAACAACAACAACCAAAAACAATCCAATTAAAAAATGGGCAGAAGACCTGAACAGATATTTCTCCAAAGAGGAAATACAAATGGGCAATAGACATATGAAAAGATACTCAGGTCAGTAATCATCAGAGAAAGGCAAATTAAAACCACAATGAGATATCACCTCACACTTATCAGCATGACAATTATCAATAAATCAAAGAACAAGTGTTGGCGAAGATGTGGAGAAAAAGAGAACTCTCATATACTGTTGGTGAGATTGCAAATTGATATAGCCTCTATGGAAAACATCCTGAAGGTTTCTCAAAAAAATTAAAAATGGATCTACCTTTTGACCCTGCAACTGCACTTCTGGGTGTTTATTCAAAGAAAACCAAAACAATAATTTGTAAAGATCTATGCCCTCCTATGTTCATGGCAGAACAATTTATAATAGTCAAGACATGGAAACAACCTAAATGTCCATCAACAGATGATTGGATAAAGAAGTTATGGCTTATATATACAGTGGAATATTATTTAGCCATTAATGAAATGAAATCCTACCATTTGCAACAACATGGATGAACCTAGAGGTTATTATGCTGAGTTACATAAGTCAGACAGAGAAAGATAAATACCATATCACTTATATTATATGTGGAATCTAAGGAACAAAAAGAACAAACTAACCAAAAACAGACTCACAAATTTAGTGGACAATTTGGTGATGGACAGACAGAAGGGGGTTTGGGGGCTGGGAGAATGGGGTGAAGGGTTAAAGAAATATAAATTAGTAGTTGATAGTTGGTCACGGGGATGGGGAGAAGAGCAGAGGGAACGCAGTTAGCATTAATATGATGGCTAAGTGGAGGGACAAGGGGATGGAGGGAGCAATTGAAGGGATCGTTTTATGAACTATATAGATGACTAACCAATGTACTGTATACTTGAAACTAATTTTAAAAACTTAAAAAAAAAAACAGAAAATAAAATACAAAAGTGTCAGTGTGGGGAGCAAAAGCAGGACATCCAACAGCTGTGGAACTAAATCGAGTGTTCTAACGTGTGTAATTATATTTCCAGGAGCAGAAAGAGAAAAAAAAGGGAGAAGAAATATTTGGAAAAATTGTAACTAAAGATTTTTAAAATTAATGTTGAAGAGTTCGGTTCCTGTGTGTTTTCAGACATGGACATAGGACGTTACATAGGCTTCGCCTGACAGGCATCACAGGGAAAGTGGTTCCCCCCACACCAGCCTCACGCGCAGCCGGTGCCCTGCTGTCTCCAAGGTTGGCCACGCTTTTATGTATATCTGCTCTCCTAACCAAGATGCCTCCATTTTAAGGTCTTATTAGGGAAACATATACATTTTCCTCCACTCTGAGTCAGTTATTTTCCACTCCTGGTTCATCCTCCTCTGCTTGCCCCTGCTGTCTGGGTTTATAAAACCACAGGGTTCATTTTTTCCAGGCTCTCTCAATAGTGAGAAGAACCCCATGTCTGGGCTGATCCATTTAACCCTCAACAGACATATTATTCCACTGAGAATAATAAAACCAGGTTTTCTATCAGAGCAAGTGATCAGAGCTTGGTTGTTATTTCCATTTCAGCTTGTTGCTTTAATCAGCCACTCTAACGCTTGGAAAGTGAGCTCTCTCCAGCTCAGCTGAGCTACAGACAAATGCCAGACATGAAAGGTTCGAGAAGCTCATAAAATCACCTAGAAAGATAAATGCAAAGAAGCAAGCAAACAGTGTGCCAAAACCTACGCATATTATATCGAAACTTCTGAAAACAAAAGAAAAAGAAAAAACCATGAAGGCAGTAAGATAAAAAAGAAATGTTACATAGAGAGGAGTGAAGGTAGGAATTATTGCAGACACCTTGGGAACAGTCATACAAGCCAGGAAACAAAGGCATGACATCTTACAAGTGTTTAAAGAAAAAAAAAGTCTACTTACAATAAGTCTACTTACAGTGACACTTTCTTACAAAAATGTAAGACAAAGAAATTCTCAGTCGAACAAAAACCTAGAGAACCCACACCAGCAGACCTACTACACAATTAATGTTAAAGGAAACTCTTCTGTTAGACAGAATATGAAACCAGACTGACATATGGGTCTACAAAAAATAGAGTAAATGGTACTGAAAATAAACTAAAAAGGTAAAATTAAATTTAATTTTCTCATTTTAATTGTTTAGAAAACTGTCTAAAGCAAATTTTTTAGCAATGCATTGTATACATGTATAATAAGGCATTGTGTGTATGTTTATAGCGTACATAAAATTAGAGAATAGGAGAACAATAGCAAAAAGCATAGGAGAAGGAATAAGGAATATAATGTAAAGTCATTACTCTCTAGGGAAGATGAGAAAGTGTTATTTGAATTTAGACCCTGATAACTTAAACATGTCAATTTTAAACTCTAGGCAATCACTAAAAACATTTTTAAAAGAGGTATAAATAATAAATCAACATAGATGATAAAAAGGAATCATTAAAAAATGCTTGATTAATGCAAGATAGAAAAGGAAGAGAAACAAAGGAAAAGTAGAACAAAAGAAAACATCTACAAAGTGTAGATTTTAATCTAAATTTATAAATAATCTCTTTAAATGTAATGTTGGAATTGATAGTATTTATTGCAACTTTAACTTTTGGAGGAATTTACAATATATCACCCAATTTAATCACTCTATTAATACTATGATGTTAATATTACTATTCTAATTCTGTTAATTAAAAATTGAGCATTAAAATATCAAGTAAATTCTGTTAGAGCTAGAATTTAGGTACGTGTGTCTTCAAATGAAAAAAAATATTTACAAGGAATTTCGGAACTCCGAAAATTCCATGTTATCATAGCGGAATAATTTTTTTAGAAGTATACAATTATGCAACTACTTAAAAATACAAATAAAATTAAGAAAATAGATGTGCTAACTTTTTGTACAGTATTATTACATTTTATTTTTTCGAAACCAAAGGACTTATAAAAAATAAAACATTTTACTTGAAAACATCAAAGTATTTTCAAAAAAAGCAAACGTATATGTTCTTATAGTGTCCTCTGTGATCGGTGGCTCCTGTAGACTCTCAGTAAAGCCATGCCACGGTACGGAACAGTCCCACTGACTGTGAAGTCACATCATTTTTCTAAGGGAAGTTCATAATTCGCAATACTTTTTGAGTTTGTCTGTAAGTAGAGATATCACATAAAATTTCACTGGCAACATATGAGATTAAAATGCAAAGAGAAATCGTTTTGAAATTAACTTTAGAAATAGCTCCTGTTATGAATATTTTATGAAAAGCAGTTCCACCAATTAGCTCCTAGGTGTGCAGGGACCTGATAGCGGGATGCTGCCCGAGGCACATATGACATTAGGAAAATAAATCGGCTCTGAAGAATCCAGAGGACATGTTCGAACATGAACATAGATTAAGTCACATAGAAATGAAAGGACTGAAGTATGGAGTTCTTTAAAGATTTGCAATGAGATTGTAAACTCAAATCTCAGTTGCTCAGTCTATGTAATTGCTTGCGTATACGTGTACGAGAAGACTTGGGACAGATGATCTTTTATTCTCACCCTATCGATTCTCTCTTCTCTTTGAATTTATTATTGGTTCCTTCGAAGTAAATGTTCACTGGGGTTTAGGTTAGAGATGAAAACCGGGCACATAAATGTTTGTGAAACTCGGTATCAGAAGATTTGGCAAACGATTGTTTTCTATTTGAATCTTCTCAAAATCTATTGCTCTCATTGGCTTTTGTACTGGAAAGTAGAGAACTGATTTTAAGTTAATCCACAGAAGTCTATGATCATGTAACCATTTCAGATGTTTTATATAACTTGCATGTTTTAAAAATTGCAAACTTAATGAGTCTATGAGATTTTTTTTTCTCACCGTTACACTGGGAGAATCAGTCATTACATGTTTCCATTTTATGTAAATTTTTTTTGGTGCAAACTTAATGAATCTATGAGATTTTTTTTTTTCTCACCATTACACTGGGAGAATCAGTCATTACATATTTCCATTTTATGTAAATTTTTTTTTGTGTGTTAGAATTCCTATTTTCTGAAGCCATGTAATGAATCCAGCTTTTATTTCATCTTGCATCTCCACCTTTTGTATCGATACAAATTACAGTTTAACATTCCAGGTGGTTTACGCATTGCTCACTCAGCTATATCATGTTGTCTGACTCCCAGGAATATCATTCATCTATGCTTCAATGTAAATAGCACTCTAAAGTGCAGCCACAAAGAAATAATGTCCTCGTTTTTGTGAGTGTTATTGGGAAAGGACAGTACAGTTCAATAGGGAAAACTACTATGAAAATGAAATCTACCATACATATTTTTAAGATCCACATACTCATCTATTATTTACAAAACTCTGCTATGTATCATTTAATACATTAAGGGGCTGGAGATACACTCTGAGTAAATCAGACTCAGCCCTATGGCTCACGAAACTTGAAGTCTAATTGAAGAAAGGTCTTAATTCAATGATTATATAAATATATAACTTCCTACCCTGACAAGCGCTAAAGAGGAGAATCACAGACAATTGTGAGATAATATGATGGACATTAATATAATCTGATTAAGCAAGACTATTTTGATAAAATGGCATGAGTTGAAACATCAGATCAGTTCATTAAGGGAAATATTCATGTAAAGTTGCTTTTCACATACTTTGTACAAACGTCTTATGTAGTATTGAGTTTGGAAGAGTAAAGTATAAAACATTACATGAATAAAACATGGGAAACAAATGAAGCTAATGAGCAACAATGAGAGGTAGACAAAGTCTAAAGAAAATAGGGCACAGAACCAATATTAAAGATTTAGATCTCTATCTGAAGAGCAATGGGAACCAATTAAATGTTTTAAGCAGATGTTTAAAGTTTAGAAAAGCCAGTTTTTCTGGACCCTTCAACAAACTCCAACTAAGCCTTCTTTTCTTATTTCATATATGACATTTTGCTTCATATGTATTTACACATTATGGGCTAAGTCCATTTCTGCTAAGATGATTCCTTATTAATACCAATTAAAGTTTTCATTTTCTTTAGAATGGGAGTCATGGTTGGCTATGAGAAGAGAAAATCTTTTCATTTCATTTACAGGACATTATTAAATACTCTCCTAATTTTTTTATTATCTCTAATCCTACACCTTAAAAATTGAAAAGGAAAAAAAAAAAGACACAAAAGAGCTTGATACTTGCTTATCACAGCTGATTTCCTTTCTCGGTACATGGAGATAGATCATATTTCCCAGTACCCCTTACAGCCAGGTGACTATAATAATGGTATGAGAGTAAATGAGATATGGGCAGAAGTGACATGTTCCCTCCCTGGTCCAATCTATAAGTATATCCCAAAATCAATCAGTTGTGTTCTCTGTCCTTTTACCAAGCTGATGGCTACTGATTAGGGTGACTTTGGAAGTAACATGTTGTCAGCGACAGACCCTCCATCACCTTGAATAGAGATGTCTTGGTTTATATGATTATAAACATACGATATATTTAAGTAATACCCATTTTTGAGTAGAAAGTCTCTCGATTTTCCTCTCATAGCATAATGCCTTTTTATAAAGTAATTTTCAACATGTCAACTGTATGTCAAAAGTCTGAAAGGATATCAAGTGATTCCTCTGGAATGGCTAGATATACCCTCACTCAGAGAAAGCTACGGAGACAGAGAGTATTCATTCAAGAAGTGCATGACAAAAGGCACTGACTAAAAAGCAAACAAACTGAACTAAAATCCTTGAAATTATTTTACACCTTTTATATTTTTAAAAAGCAGTATATAAACATAGGAGAGTTCATTATAGCATAACTACTAACTTTGTCAAAGTGGAAATGTTTGAATTAATAGGAGAGGCTCCTTATTGAAAGTCTTGAACTCTCTATTGTATTAACTTATTTTCTTCCTATAGTTCAAATCCCTAAATATATTAATAAAAATTTAAAGTGCCTATCTTTATAGTCATGGAAACAAAGATCACTAAAGTCATTTTTAACAATTATTAATAATGCTTTCAGTTCTTAATTGTGAAGATATGTAAACATTAACAACCAGAACTTGATCTCTGAAACAATGCACAGAAAAGTTTAAATCACGTTTGTCTAACATATATAGAAATACTCATATATTTCAAATTAGTTTTTTGTCATTTGTACCTTCAAGTAGAAATTTTGAAGACTGTTTCTTTCCTCTTTTAAATATTTCAATCTATTTGGACATCCATTAGCCCGTTCTCTACATGTGGTGCTCTTCTCCTGAACATTCTCTACTCTTTTCACAAATTTATTTAATACACTCTCCAAAGATCCAAAATTGGCTTTCCTCTGATAAATCAACATACCTATTTATTCAAATCCTATTTCTGTCGGTTGCTGGCTTAATAAATGTGTTTTAATGATGATCTTCAATCAGGTCAATATTCTAAATACGTGTTTCTCAAAATTGAGTCTTTTAAAATGACATATTCCCTTCCCAGCCTATATATAGTTCTCATACAACATTACAGGGAGAA
>NW_006442103.1:7637479-7686197 GCF_000325575.1 Pteropus alecto | reverse complement strand
TTCCAGTATCACACAAGAAGGATAAGAGATAATATTGACTGGATTATTCTTTACATGAATAATGTGGAGCCAGAAAAAATAATTAAAAAATATGTCCTTCAAATAAAATAATTTACTTGGCATGAATTTTAGTCATCTTTATTTTAAAAATAAAAAAAACACTTTACCATGTATAAAAATTAAAATAGATCAAACACCAAATGCAAGACCTAAAGCGATCAAACTCTTAGAAGAAACATAGGACAAATGCCTCACAATACTGAATTTGACAATGATTTATTGAATACAACACCAAAGGCATTGGTGACAAAAGAAAAAATAGATAAAATGTAGTTCATGAAAGTTAAAAAAAATTGTGTGTCAAAAGACACTATCCACAGAGTAAAAAGGCAACTCCATTCTGTGGAGAAAATATTTGCAAATCTTAAATCTGATGCAGGATTAATAAGTAGAATATATAGAGAACTCCTAAAACTCAAAAATAACAAAAACAATTCAATTAAAAAATGGTCAGAAGACTTGAATAGACGTATTTCCCAAGAATATATACAAATGGTCTATAAGCACATGAAAAGGTGTTTAACATTAATAATTAGGGAAATGCAAATCAAAACTACAATGAGATAACACCTCACACCCACAAGAATGGCTCCTGCCAAGAAAACAGGAGTGGTGGTGGGGATGTGGAGAAACTGGAACCCTGGTACTGGCCACTGTGAAAAACAGTACGGCAGTTCCTCAAAAATTAAAAACAGAATTACCATATGATCTAGCAATTCCAATTCTGGATATACACCCAAAAGAATTGAAAGGTGAGTCTTGAAGCAATACCTGTACACCCACATTCAGGGCAGCATTATTCACAATAGCCAAAAATTGGAAGCAATCCAACTGTCCACAGATAGATAAATGTATAAGCAAGGTGTGGTATGTATGTATGTATGTGTATGTGTATATATATACAATGGAATGTTTTTCAACCTTAAAAAGAAAGGATATTCTGTACTATGCTACGACATGTATGTATCTTGAGCATGTTATGCTAAGTAAAATAAGCCAGTTAGAAAAAGACACTGTATGATTCCACTTATATGAGATACTGAAAGTAGCCAAAAAGGGAAATGCAGAATTACTGTTTGATGGATATAGAATTTCAGTTTAACGCAACGAAGAGTCATAAAAACTAATGGTGGTGATGGCTGCACAACATTATGCGTGTGTTTAATACCACTGAATGGTACACTTATAAAAGATTAAGATGAAAATGTTGTTACGCATATTTTTAAAATAATTTTTTTTAAATACACAGGAGAAAAACAAAACCAATAATTTATTGAAAAGAAGAAAATTAAATATTATTTCTAAAGAGATATGAATATATTTCTAAAACAATATTTGTGGTTTATAAATATAACTATATTGTTTACCATTATATAAGTCAATAGTTTAAATAATAAAGCATGGCAAGGCATGGTTAAGGAAAGTAACAAATGCCTAGGAGCTTAATAAAAATGTATTTTTAATGTTTTCCCAATATGTTATCATTCATAATTATAGGAAGAGGTGTGTCAGAGTGCCATATCGAAGTTGAAAATGGAGAATAAATTATGACTTTTAATTAAATCACTTCTCACCTGATAATTAATCAAAAGTTGCTTCAATCTTTCATGGAAAAAATAATTTTAAATTTTATTATAAACTATAGTATTCCTCTGTAAAATAGTAGCCCAAATAAGCTATAATTTGCAAATTACCAACATGTGTTGGTATTTGCTAAATGATTTAGATCTATCAATACTTTAAGCTATTGTAACATATATGAAAAATAAATTATGAAACAAAATATAGTAAATAAAATCTTGTAGTGTTCTACACAAATTGATAATATAGTTATTGTGGAATGATAACTGACAATCCTAAATAAGTTGTCATTTAGATTGTCAGGTGGAATCCTTTATTTTTCATTGTTTATGCCACTGAAACAGGGAAAAGCACATTTTTTTACATCTGAAGCCGGAATCTTAAAAAAACATTAAGTTCTATACCCACAAATTGGCTCTATTACAGGTTGTTGAAAGAGGTCCTTATGAAAATATTTGTCATGGTATAATAAGTATATGTCAATAAAATAATGTGACCAGTCTTGATTCTTCCTGTTGCTTGCCTTGGCAATCCACCTTGCTTTGAGCAACAATGGCAATTCTTTTAGCCTTACTCATCTGGAAGATGTGGAAAAAGATCTATAGTTAGTTAGATAAACTATTTGCAAGTATACTATAAAAACAGTAAGGAATTCAATCTAAGATGGTATTCTTCAGTTTTATAAAGCCCAGAAAGTTCATATACTTTTTCTTTTTTACTCTGTGTACTTTAAATTAGCACTATAACATTTTTAAAGTCAGGTTTATTTAAGTGTAATTTATTCAGTTCTTTGAATTTTGATAAATTTTTCCTATTGTTTTTCATCACTTTCAGGATATTCCAATCACTTCACAAACTTTTGTGCCTCATTTAGTTAATTCTTCAACTGCTGAAACAAGTCATCTTTTCTGTCCTTGTAATTCTGCATTTTCCAGAATGCTGTAGATGTTGAAGCATATAATAGGTAGCCTTTTGAGTCCAACTTCTTTCACTTAGCAATATACTTCTGAGATTTATTTATGTTCTTGATTATGTTAGTATATTCCTTTTTATTGCTTAGTATTCCATTGCATGGATGAACCAAAATCTGTTTATTCATTCCCAGTAAATGACAGTTGTTTCCAGTTTTAGGTAATTATGAAAAAACTTTTTGCAATATCCGTTTACAGATCTTTGTTTTGGATATGTTTTTACTTCTCTTGAATAAAGACTTAGGAGTAGGATTGTGGGTCACATGATAAGATACGTTTAATTATAAGTAACTGAAAACTGTTTCCCAAAGTATGCCATTTGCATTCTCACTAGAATGGATAATTCCGATTGTTCACACCCTTACCAATACTTGGCATTGTCAATTTCCGAACCATTCTAACATATGCTGAATCTCCTGTTTTAGATTTTCTTTTTCCTAATAACTAATGATATTCGGCTTCTTTTCATTTGTTTGTCATCCATCTCTCTTCTTTGGTGAAACTGAGGTTCAAATCTTTGTGTTCATTTTTCTTTTTTAATTAGCTTGTTTTCTTATTACTGAATCAAGAGAGCTCTTTAGTCTAGAAACCAAATACTTATCAGATATGTGTTACACAAATGTTGCTTTTTAATTAAGTCTATACTTTTTCTTTTCATTTTCTTAAGTGTCTTTCACAGAGGAGGGGTTTTAATATTAATAAAGTCCAACTTACCAATTCACATTACATCTCTTTCATAAAAACAAACTTTGAAATTTCAACCAGATGCCCTGTTCCCAGTGACATCTTGTGGAACAGCTAGTTGCCTTGAAGCATAGCCACAGTCTGGGTCAGTGAAGCCTTCCTTCTCTAGTCCAAACAAATAATCAGATAATCTAAGAATGATATTCTCATTAATATCTTGATATTGAAGCTGCAAACACTGTCTATGCATCCACTGAATAATATTTTTAAATTGTAACTTACATGTAAATTTATTTTTAATTTGTAAGAGTTATAATCACCCAGGTCATTCAGCTTTAAAGGCAGACCTCTTCCTCAGGAAAAGGGTCTAGATCAGTGATTCTCTCATAGCAGTCCCTGGACCAGCACAAATGTCGCCTGAAAACTTGTTATAAATGCAAATTTCTGCATTCCAGGCCCGAGGTACTGAATTAGAAACTCTAAGGATATAGCCCAAAAAATCAATGTTTAACCAATCCCCTATGTCATTATTTTGCATGCTAAAGTTTAAGAATCACTGATCTAGGTATAGCTGTATTTCTCTTTGACAAACTATTTTTCACCATTTCAGGCTTGTTTTTGACTGAAAGCATTTTTTCTTGCTTTGAAGTTAATTTCTATGAACTTAAATAATGTACAGTATACAGCATTTCTTAATAGTATGTTATTGAAATTTACATAATATTTTACTTGATGAGAGTCAACTCAACTGCTTTACTAACAGAAAATACCTGTATGTACTTCTCTAGAAAAAATTGTGATCAAATGTAAACAATGTATTGAAATTTCCCCCTATAAGTCTCTGTAACTTTGGAGGACATCAGTAAACTTACAAAATCATTAGCAATTTAATTCGCTTTTTTTAATTCTAATGCAAAAATAATCTGATCGCCATATACTGATATAAAATGTGTGTGTGTGTGTGTGTGTGTGTGTGTGTGTGTGTGTAGATATATATATATGTTATTAGAATTAAAAGATCTACTTTGGTTAACTTTTTACGTCATAATTTAAATTTCATTTTCCTTCTATACATTATTCAATACTATTTGTAGTTAATTTGCTTTTACTATTTTATCTTTACATATGGATTTTATAAGGATAATTTTCATGGCAACAGACACAGGTTTTCAGCATATTATAGCTTTGAAGTTTCTGTGCCTTTGGGCTTGTGTTTTGGGTTATTCTATTAACCCTATAGGATATTTATATTTAGTTTTTTCTTGGAAGGACTTAATATGAAGAACAAAGTAAAGATCAAATTTTAATTAGGTCAGATAGGTCTTTCTCTCTGAGATATTAAACCTATAGACATGCGCTTATATTCTAGGTTACAAATGAATCTTTTAAAACTAAATCAAACCAATTACTTCTAGATATGGTTGATATTTAAAGGGTACTGTTTCTCACTGGTAAAATATATTCATTCATATTTCTCTTCACAATTATTTCTTTAATAAAACTATTTTGCTTATTGTAAAGCAAGAAAATCAGACTATATTTATACTTTAATTGTTATAGATTAAATGCTTTATTTTTTTACCTTTACATTTATTCCTTTTTAATTAAATTTATTGGAGTAACATGGTTAATAATATTATATAAATTTCATGTGTACAACTTTATAATTCAATATCTATATGCACCATTGTGTGCTCACAACTGGAAGTCTAATCTTCCATCACCATATATTTGACCCCTTTATCTTTTGTCATACTTCCACATCCCTTCCCCACTGGTAACCACCATTCTGTTGTATCTAAGAGATTGTGTTTTGGTTTTCTTGTGTTTGTTGCTTTTTGTTTTACATCCTACATATAAGGAAAATCATAGGGTTCTTGTCCTTTTCTGTCTGACTTATTTTATTTAGCATGATACTCTCAGGATCCATGCATATTGTTGCAAGTGGCAATATTTCATCTTTTTAATGTCTGAGTAGTATTTCATTATGTATAAGTACCACTTCATCTTTATTCAATCATCTGTCAAAGGACACTTATTTTGTTTCCATGTCTTGGCTACCGTACGATAGAGTACCTCTATGTTAACTGTAGCATTATTCATGATAGTTTGGATTCTTATACCAAACACCCTCACACAATATTGAAAGTCACCCCTTTATAATCATCACATTTATAATTTACATATATATATAAATATATATCTATATATATATCTTTTCTACAAGACTGGAAGCCGTACACTGGAAGAGCACCTAAGTTGGTCTTATTCACAACTGCATTCTAAGTACATGCTTGAAAATTGTAGACATTAATTAAAAGGCAGTTGAATAAATAAAAAATCTATGATAGAGGAATCAAAAGTATTTCGTTGAAGGAAAACATAGCTGTTAACTTGATTTAAAAATTTACCAAAATTTAGAAGTAAAGGGTATTATATTTTAATATTCTGAAATTAATTCTAGTGTGATTGGGCTGGGGCTCATAGCTGGCAAGGTAAAAAAGAATTTACAAAACCCTGAAGAAGTTCGAGATGGAGTAATAATATTTCCTAGAGTTTAGAAATATATAGTCTTTCAGGTACATACATTTTTTTTTCAAATTTTACTTCTGTTATTTTTGTTTTTATTCAGACTTCATTATACCATATGTATTTGCATATTTTTATTTCTATGCCCATAAGTAAACATTTCTAAAATTCTTCTTTTAATAAAAATGTTTAAATAGACATACATAGATATATTTTATCTTTAGTCAATGACTTTAAATTATAATTTAATTGTCAATATTCTTTTGCATGCCATCTCAGGCTTCATAGGCAGTGAGTTCAAGAAACTGGAATCCTATTACAGAAATTTGTGCACATTGCCTTACACCTATTAAATACTAAATGTGGTTAAAAAAAACAGTAAATTTTTATTCAGTAAATGTTCCTATAAATATCCAGTCCTCTAGTAAATAGCTGTTTTCAGAGCAGATCATAAATCTATATTTTCCAGTCTTTCATCCTTTAAAATATTGTTGCCAATAATTTCTACCCTCCATTGTCATTTGTCTAATCTATTCAGAGATGGTATATATAAGGCAATAGAAAAAGAAAGGCAGATAGAAAAATTAATCACATACTATATCTAAGAATGTAAAATTATTAAATATTTCCTTAAAGCTGAAGTGGGTGCATAAATTGATAGGCATTTTGATTTTTCAAACTTTTCAGTCTTGTGAAAGTAGTAATTCTCATACTGCTCAACATCTTTTTCTATTGCCTTTATAGATCTTACTGCTTGAAATGTATTTTTGATCTTCAGTTTTCATGTATAGTTTATAATGTTTCTTATATTAGTATGCATCATTTATTTTAACGTCTTTGTGTTTAATATTCTGATGAATACTGAAGAAGCTTTAAAAGGCATTGTATTTTTTACTACTATTTTACATATGGAATAAAAATTTCTATATCTTTTTCGAATACTATAAAAATTTCTAGGAACAACATTCTTAAAAAAATAGACTGTAGTATTTGTGTGCAAACTAGTTGATTCTAGATACATTCAGTGTTTCACACAAAAAGGTTGCATTAATATACTTACAAAAGATTGTTATAAAGAATTGAAATTCAGATAGAGCTATGTATTATAAGTAACTTTAGGTTTTTTTTAATTTATTGGGGTGACATTGGTTAATAAAATTATATAGGTTTTAAGTGGACAATTCAATAATACATCATCTGTATATTGCATCGTGCATTCACCAAAGTCAAATTTCCTTCTGTCACCATATATTTGACCCCTTTACCCTTATCTGCCTTCCCCTCCCCCGCTTTCCCTCTGGTAACCACTAAACTATTGTCTGTCTCTATGAGTTTTTGTCTTGTTTGTTGCTTTCAGTTTTATATCTCACAAGTAAGTGAAATTATATGGTTCTTCAAATCATCATGCTAAGTGAAGTAAGTCAGAAAAGATTTTTATTTTTTAATAAAAGAATTCTTTTGAGAGATAATTTGGTTCTAAGGTGTTCTTTTAGGCTGATTTAATTGTAAGCATTAATTTAAAATGCACAAGGTTTAAATTAATATTTTTTAAAGAGGACATTAAATAGACACAAAGTAACCAAATGTCATTTTATCCACACACATTGATTGTCACGTAAATAAATTAAGCTCAAGTCAAAATGTAATCCCTTCATGGAAACTTTTTTCTGAGAAAATGCCTTTGGTAAAAGGTTTGCTGTTTTTCTAAGTGCCATAAGCTAAATTCATTCATTAAACGAAACTTATAACACAGTCTTACATATTTTTTTTTCTTTTGAGATTAGTAAGTTTAAAATGAGTGGTAATGTTAGACTTTAGCTGAGCTCTGTATTTTCAGAAAAGAAGGGCTCTTAAGAAACCCTCCCACCTTTCTGCATTCCAAAGGAACATACTATCCTTACATATTCTAAGAACGAATCACCTTCGCCCTTCAGGACTCACTGTCTACGCTTCCTGTAACTGACCTTAGACTCAATACTAACGCCCTTACTTATACTAACTCTATGATCCTTTTATCTGAGATGTTCATCATTGATGTATGTTCTCTCTGTTGCAATAGTGTACATAAACCATCTCCTCACTGTCCAGTACATACTGACTTTGACAAGAGAAAGACAGGTTGCAATTTTGCATATACTTTTATTCTTTTAATTTATTAATTATTTTGTGTCTTACCAAATGTATAGTAAAATGCAATTTTACATGTGTGTATTACTTAAATAAATGCAAGTAATAAAGACAAAAGAAATATTAATTTTCATAAACTTCATTTATGTGTAGTACATAAATGCATATACACAGAAATTCTTATTTAAAAAGAGATTAAGTTGAAATAGGCTATTTCAATTTCTTCATCTAATGATGATTTTTTTTTTAAAGTCCAAATAAAAAGTTTTGAAATCTTAATATGTTTTCGTTTGGGTGCAGCAAAATCATTTTCTTTAAAAATGTTAGCACCGCAAAACATGTCAGTAAGATCCTAATGAAGAAGTTAAAAGAGTAACAAGTTCAGAAACCTTTGTCCACTTAAAAAGTTATTTTTTAAATTTTCTTGTGGAAGGAATATAGAAATAAAGCTCAGTTTCACTCAGTGACATGAAGTCATACTGAGGATACAGTTTCATCCTATGGAAGAGATTATAGTGAAAAGGTGGATTTCCTATTCATCTTTGTACTTAAACTTTAAATCCCAAAAAAGAGAAATGTTCTGTCTCAGGACACCTTCCTCTCTCCTAGCAATCACAGTATTGGAATTCAGGTGGTTGATGTTCTAAATTATCTCTTAAAAACAGAGATAGAACAAGATAAAGAAAAGTGTTACAATGAAAGTATATATGGGAACAAAATACCTATGTAATGCAGAAGTCTGCATAACTACAACCATACAGACTGGAGGGGGAAAAAAATCCCAATAATTCGACAGACTTAAAAATCAATTCCTACAGTGTGTTCTTAGTCAAGCTCAATTTTCTCGTCCCTTAATCGTATATGAAAATGATCTAAGGTAAGGAAACGTTTCTTACAGTTGGCAAAGCAACTATAAGTATAAATGATAATCAGTACATGAGAATCACTCTTACAAAGTTTTGGAAAATTTATCACTAAATGAATAGAGTATCCCAAATAAGAGGATGGGGTTTGCATAGAGAAATACTTTCAAGAAAGAGGCAGGGCCACTGTACCAAATGTTTTGAGAAACAAAATATGTTAAGGATTTATAAGTGGCTATTACCATGTGACTTATGGAAGTTGTTGGAAGCTTGACAAGGGCAGTTTCTACCTAATAAATGCCTGAGAGTTGGGTTAAAAATTGAATGGTAGGAGAATACAGAGATTAAAGAAAAGATAAATTTTAGTATTTTGCTGTGTTGTAGGGCAAAAGGGGTAGTACTTGGAGAAAATATGTGACTAAAGGAAGTTTTCCTTTATGGACAAGAGAAATTGCAACATGTTTATATATTGACAATAAAATAATAACAAGGAAACATTGATATTGCAGGAGAAAAAGAAATTCTAGCATATCCCACCTTATCTTTTAATCATTTTCAACAGATAATCTCCTCTCTCAGCCTGACACTCATTCATTCATTCATTTATTCATTCAACAACTATTTCCTGAGCACCTACTCTGTGCATGACCTTGTTCTGGCACCTCAGCTATGCCACCGAATATAACGGACAATACCTCTGATGCCTTGAAGCTTACATTCTGGATACAGAAGACATGTTATAAGAAGTAAACCTATTAAGCAGATAAAAATATCTTATTTAAAGGTAATAACTACATGAATAAAAAAGGAAAAGTAAAACAAGGTTAAAGGAAATCAGGCTTATGAGGAAATGAAGTATTAAATAGTCTGGTTAATTCTAGTCAGCCATAAAAAAGTAAAATTTGAGTAAAGACTTGAAAGAGGTGAAGAAGTTGGCCCTGAACATAAAGATAAGGGTATTCCAGGCAGATTTCTAGCACATAGACTGAGAAGTGGAAGTGCACCCGAGTAGACTTCTCGAGCAGTAAGGAGACAATGTGACTGGGGCAGAACGAAGGGAGAGAGCACGAAGACAGCTCACAGAGCAGGCCACTGCATGGCATGGAGGGCCACCGCAGGGTTTGGGCAGAAGAATGACAAGATCAAGTTTAGGTCTTTTAAAGGAACATTCTGTATGCTACGATACAATCAGGCTTTGTGGATTAAGAATAAAAATAGAAAGACCAATTGGAGCCTATGATAATAATCCAACAGAGAACGGTGGCTTGCTCCAGGATTAGAGCAGTGAAAGAGGTAAGCAGTGGGTCATATTTTATGTGTCCTTAATGTAGAGCCAATCGAATTTTCTGATGTATTTAACTTGGATTGCAAAAGTAAAAAGTCGAAGACGACTCCAGCGTCCTGAATCTTTGCAAACATAAAGACAGTTTGGGTAAAATGAGATGAGGAAGGCTGTGGATAGAGCAGGTTTTTAGGATGATTAACCACAAGTTCCATTTTCTTATTTTTTATGGTTGGGATAATATACAAAACATCCAAGTAGCGAGGTTGAGACAGAAATTGAATGTAACAGTCTAGAGTTTGGGAGAGTGATTTGGACTGGAGAAAATAGCATTAATAAGAGTATCTTTAATTCCCTGTAACCATCAATTAATTATTGGCAGTGAGATCTATTCTTATCCTCTTCTGTAATGAATCACATGGTCCTTCTCTTTTTATAGCCTATGCTTTCTAACATACCTGATATTCTAGCCCCACTCTTCTTTTTAGAACCATTACTGTGCCATTCATTTCAAGTCTTCCTTTTTCATATGCTTTTAAACATCTTCTGATAGAGATTCAGGTTGGTAAAAGACATCTATTGCTATATTCCCATTCCTTGAATCCACTGACAACAACAGAACAAACCGGAAAATGGAAGAAACATGTTCTATTTACAATGCAGTTAGGAAAAAAAAAAAAAAGTCACTCCCCCCAATCATGATGTGTGATGCATACTGAGATGTAATTTGAAAAGCCATTCAGAAGAGGAAAGATGCTTATATCCAACACATATTCTCACATCTTGAGCAAAGTAAGATTTTTTTCTTGAAAATACAAACATTTTTCTTAAAAGTTCTCTGTTTCTCAGCAGTAAGGGTTTGTTTTTGGAGCAGGAAGTGTCCACTGCATTACAGGATGTCTCGGCTTCCCTGGATCCACACACCAAATGCCAATACTATCATCCTTGCATTATTATCACCAGAATGTCTCCGAGTATTCTGAAACCCATTTGGAAAGCTGTACTCTCTACTGTCCTAGTTGTAAAATAATCTTATTTAGGGCAATTTGGTTTAGGTTCATAAGTGGGCAAGTCAAAGCAGGAAATGATCTTAGGTTCAGGTTTAATAAATGGCAGGCTCAAAGGAACCAAAGGAAAAACTGTGCAGATAAACCACCTTTATTGTCAGTGATCTCGGCTCCTAATCAAGTGACATTTGGGGGACTAAAACCAACTGAAGGAAGATGTAACCACAGGAAGCTCTCACATAAAGGTCTATACAATGAAACATAGCAACAGCGATGGAAAAACAATGGCGTAAAATACAAAAATATTAATAGTAGTTACTTTTGAATGATGGCATTATAAAGCATTTTATCTGTTTATATTTCATATTTTCAAAACTTCACAGTATGTATATATCATTTTATAAAAGGAAATCAAAATGGCATAAAAATAAAAAATTTAGAATAAACTTATAAATATAATGCCAAGAATATTCGACTCTTTCAAAAGCAATTAATTTTAATTTTCATTGTTTGAAATATACTGGGAATTAAATTGTTTTGTATTTTTAAAAGAAAAAAAATAAAAGCAAGTTCTAACCTTAATAACTATAATGATGTCATCTAAAGTAAGGATTGAATAAATGTGTTATTGAAATAGATTATATATAACTATGAAAAATGACTAGTTTTGCAGTTACTGTTTTGCTGAAACTTAAAACAGTTTCAATTAACAGACTATCCTTGACATATGACTTAGAAAATTAAGTCAAGTGATACTGTAATAATTAAAGTCAAAGATATTTTAAAAACCTAATATTAATCATAATATTCTTAAATAAGAAATGTTAAGAAATAATAAGAAAATAGTTGATAGATTTAACCAGTCTAAATTATCTCAATCAATAAATAAGCTGGATTAATTATCTAATTCATAAGATGTGATACTAAATAATGTTTTAGATAAAGTGTTGTATAATAACTAATGTTTTATGTTGATTTTTAACAAAATCATTCCCAAATTTATTTTTAGTGAATAAAGATATTGCCAGAATGAAAAATATCATTTCAATCTACTTGAAATTCTGTTAACTCTTTTTTAGAAGAATCAATGAGACCATATTCATAGGGCTTTTGCATACAATAAGCAAAATCCTGAAAAGTGAATATAAATATGACATGATTGGCGATGTATTGAAATTTCATTTTATCACAGTTTAAAAACCGCTGCCTCTGGGATCTTAGTGTTAAAGATTTGCAGTAAAGTAAAAAAAGACAATATTGTTTACAGCAATCAGAGAAGGAGCATTAGCCCTGTGAAATAAGTTGAGAGCTCATTTACCCACTGCCATTCACAATTTGTGAAGCAATTTATAAACAACAGCATCTGCCTATGTAGTTTATCTGTTCTGTGAAATTTTACCTCAAGAATATTTTAGGGAGTATTTAAGAGACCACACGTCACTTTACTTTTGTTACAATTTTCATACTTCTGTTTTTACTCTTCCGTTGTACTGAAGACTGTCATTTCAGGATACACACTACAGCTGAGGAAACATGCCACGGTCTCCCAGTATTTTTCTCCTTTATAGAAAGGTCGGTTGGATAACAACTGCACTATCAGAAGTGAGTTTATAGGGAATATAACCACCTAGTTTATCATCCAAACCAGGACACTTACGGGACCTTAGTGCAGCAGGCATAAATTGAGACTTTTCTGGGCAAATTAAGATGTCTCTTCACTGTATAATTGGGCATTTAAAAAAATAACAAAACAATTATATAGTTTCTTGCCTCCACAGGTCATAAAAGCCTCTCCAACTGGATGGAATCTGAAGGGCTGAGCAACAGTACACAAATTCGCTGTAAATTAAGTTATAAATATAAAATCTACAATATAGGTCATTGAATATTTGAATATATACCCTATAACAGGAAAGAGAATTCATCTCTTATATGTGACATTGAATGCAGGTTACTAATAGTGGTATCTATAGATTATAAATAAGATGGAATTATAAACTGCTCCTCATGGAACACACAGTGAACACACTACATCAGGATTTTCTGCAAACAAATGTGGATATTCAATAGTTATGCAATCAACAGTATTGTCTCTTTTATACTGTAAACACATGAAGTATGGGGACCCACGTGGCACCCTGGAGTCGGCGTAAAGATTATTTTAAGATAAAGACATTTGAGATTCAACAGATCCAGAAAAAAGTCTTTTCAGAATTTCTCTTATATGACTAAAAGCAGAAACTGTGAATTGAGGCTACATAAATCCTCTCTCCAGGGGAGTTTTATGGCCTGGAGGAAACAGAAAGACCATTCATACCTGTGTAGACAAATATTATCACAAGGTTTCTGATCTCCCATCTGTTCTTGGAAAAATTTATCTTTCCTAAAGAAACCTATTTATCTTCCCATAGAAGCTTTTTCTCTCCCTTCCGTTCTTCCTCTACAGCTTTAGTTATATAGCTTTTAACTTTAACCACTTAATGAACCAGTCACTTCTTTTGTTGGCTTCCTCATGCATACAAAATAAAGCTTTTTCTCCTGTTCATCTGTCTTTTGTCAGTTTAATTGGCTGGTCCCAAAACTGAATCTAAGAGAGTAGAGGAAAAGTTTTTTCCTCTCCAACAGAAGGCATCTAAAACTCACATTATAGTGATTATAGGTATCCAGGTATTATGGACTCCAGAGACTTCTCATGTGAAAAATAGTGATAAAAGTAACAATTTTCACTTTATAGTGTCATTGTGAATGTTAAATAAATGTAAAACACTGATCATGGTAACTGACAAGAAGCAACCATTAAATATGATATTCATAATTTTAAAGTTCTTAAATGTCAAAGACTTATATACATCATTTAAATAATATTTTTTCTTTAATCAAGTGACAAAAGATGGCATACGCTTTGGGAGCTGTGACTCTGGAAGCAACAGTTGTCAGAAAAAAAAAATTGTTTAATTATAGCGTGAAGGAGGCCATGGCTAATGGACACACATGGAGAAATGTTTTCTGAAGTCGGGGTTATTCATCCAGACAGTTATTAAATTTGTTTTAAGATTAATTTCCAGAGGTAATTAAAAATAGGAAGATGAGCAAATAATTGAGCATTTTGGGGGCCTAAATTTAATTAACATTTTAGGTTCTTTTCAAACCCTTTGTCCTATAATTAAGAAAGCATTTGAATGCATAGCCTTCTAAGTATCTTTCCAGTATACTTTTAAGCGTAGACCCAGGAAAACAGCAGCATATACAGTTTTCCATATTCAATATACTTGATTTTTGTCTTTAAAAATGTTATGAGATTATCTTTAATTAGATAAAAAAAAGTCTTTCATACATATCTAATATTAGGCACTAGTGAATAATTTTCAAAGGGCATTAATAACTCCTTTTTCTGCTTAATAGTAGATGTATATTATAAAAGTAATTTAAAATGATCTTAAAAAATTAAACACTAAAAAAATAAGTTGGTTTTCTCCAAATCAGTTAGTTCATCAGTGTGATGAATAATGCCTGAAGATAACTAATGCGATGGCAATAAATTTTATTGATCCCATAATTCCTTTACTGATTTGCCTTTGAAGAGTTGGACAAAGAATTGTTTTTATTTTAAGGATTTCTCTTTCATTTTCAGGTCCAACCCAAAGGGCACGTCACATGTCCAAACTTTAACAACACATTGAAGCACCCCGAAAGGGCTATGGCTTGTAGTCGGGGCTTTGCAGACGTCAGAGATGATTAAGACCCAAGAGCTGACGTAAAAGAAACCAGGCAGTTACCAAGCAGTTAAGGCGAAGCACACTGTACAGCTTTTCTGCTTTTAGCTTGAAGAGTGGCTAGACAACCATTATTACAAAAATTACTTTTCTTCTCCAAATAAAGACATCACCTATCTAGAGAGTATATGCTGCCATTTTCCTTTGTCATTTAAGAAGTGCTCGGCAGAGAGAAAAATTTAATATAAAGCTTTTATTAAAAGGCAACTGTAATTTAATATCAAAGGCAATACAGAGACTTCATCGAAGGGAAATGAAAGAATCTTAATCCTCCTGAGGAAGAGTCCAGGTACTTCGTGCTACTCTTTCATCATTCATTCTTTCTTCTCCATGCCTTTCTTCATACACGTCCCTTCGCCACCGGGCAGATGGTGGGAACATTACTTTGTGAATCCAGTCAGATAAATGTGCTGCTGTTGTATTATCTTGGCTTTATCTTGTCAAATGTCACTGTCTTTTTCTTCAGTCCTCCTAAAGATATTGCGATTTTCTAACTTCCCCAAAGATTTTATTTAGAAACATTACATTCATTCACTCTTTCATTCATTCATTTCTAGTGATTCTGAAACTTAGATTATACAGTTATTTCAATAACAATTTAGTTTATAAAATTGAATACAAAAAGACATGGTTAAAACTACAGAAATAGCTTCTCTAATTCTAAACTTTCTGCATATGTAAAATAAGCCCTGTCATACTTACGTATAGCCATATTATGTTCTTTTAGGCTTTCTTTTTAAATTCAACATTCATCCAATGACTAGGACACGAGGGATGTTACCCTATACAGGTTAAGAAATTCATGATATGAGTCTTTCCTTTCTGGCAATTTTTTATTCAAGATATTCTTTAGAAACTTCCTCATAGAATGCATTTAAAAATGATGAATTTAAAATTTTTTTTAAAAACCTTTTTACATGAATAATTCGGTAGGAAAGTAAAAAAATAATAATAATAAAAATTCAGAGTCCAGAAACTATAGGACACCATGAAGCAAAAATGTTATCAAATACTGAAGTTGGTGTTTGCTTCTGAAATATGTCAATTAATGGCCTACAACTTGGAAACACAGGCAAAGTCTTAGACCCACACAGCATGGGACAACTGATTAGAAAGCACACACAAAGTCAGCATTAACAAATATAATTCTCTTACAGAAGGAAGGGCTGAAACTCTAGTTCCTTCTCTAATTCTGAATGGGGATGTGTCACAAAAAAATATTCTAATAAGAAGTCTACCCTTACATGAATTTGAAAAACAAATTTATATTATCATTGTGCTTGAAACAACTCTGCAATGGCTATTTAAGTGGGCCTGTTTGGTTATCACTCAGGAACTCGACAAACAGAAATAATATTTTTAAAGTATTTTTCTCTCTTTCAATCATAGCCTAAGCACTGATCCATATATAAAGCTCTTCTTCCATTTCCACAAATGACCCGTTTTTTAAAGAAAAGTGTTTTTAAAATGTGACAATTTTTACAAAATTTTAAATTTCCAAATCAATCACTGAAAATTAACAAGGTACCATGAATGGTAGTAAGAAAAATAAATATTTACACTCACATGAAAAGAAAATAATAAAATAAAAAAATATAAAAGCAATGTGTTAGGGTTCTCTAAAGAAACAGAACCAAGCTTCTAAGAAGAAAAAATGAGAGGGCATGAAACATTAAAAAAAAAAAAATACTCAACATTAATAGTAATTGGTTACGTAGTAAAATGGTGGTTTGGTCACAAGGTATTATTAACAACTATAAATAGCCTTACAGAGTATCAGGTAAGGTTTGATGACACGTGATATAATAAAATGCTTTTGTATAAGCATTGGGGTTTTCTGAGAAACAAGAAAGGAAGAATCAGGCATGAATTGGTGTTAGATTTTTCAAATAATTTTCTGCATCTATACAGATAATATTTTGCCTCTTTTACTCAGCTAATATGGTGAATAGCATTGTTCGATTCTCAATTTTATATGTTTTACTAATCTTGCATTCCTGGGATAAACCCCACTTGGTCTTGACTATGATCATTTTTATATGTTTCTGGATTTGTTTTGCTTAATCCTCTATTAAAGATTTTTGTGTCTATGCTCTTGAGGCTTATTGATGTGTAGCTTTCTTTTCTTCTAATCTTTGTTTGATATTTATATAAGCATAGTGCTCAAAATATAAGTTGGGAAATGTTCCCTTCTCTTCTATCATCTGTTAGAATAGGTTTGGTATGATGTTCTCCTTAAATGATTGCTAGAATTAATCAATACATCTGGACCAGCAGAGAGAGAGAGAGAGAGAGAGAGAGAGAGAGAGAGAGAGAGAGAGAGTGTGCTTATGTGTGTGTGTGAGTGTGTGTGTGTGTGTAAATGAAGGCTCTTAAGAATTTTTCAATCATGGTAGCATGACTTAATAGCATAGAGCTAATAGCATGTAGCTCCCCAGAACACCTTACCCAGCCTCATGTGCATGCAAAGTTCACTATCCCCTAACAGAGTCAAGAGAACCCTGTGCAGATTTCAGGAACTGCTCATCTATATAGATCCCTTCTATTCACTACTCTGCTCCACAAATTCCAGCTGCATCAACTTCATTGAACTCTAATCTCTTTCTCCTAAATTCAGTGAGACCATTCTGTGGGGCTTGTTTTCTGCTACTTATACCCTGTTGTGTCTCCTGGCAAACACCAGTGATGATTATAAGGCTCACAATATGTTTCCCCTTCTCAAAGATCCCAATTCTTTGGCTCCATGTTGTCTAATATCTAAATCCATCTATATCATAGGTGATGACTAGTTTTCTTCTTATATTATTACAGAAAGGGAAGTAAATAGTACATAATGTGTTTTCGGCATCATTGGCCCATTCTTCACCCTGTAACTCCACACATACATCTTTAGTAATGTAACTCTAAAGAACTTCTCATTAAGGGAATGGATTATAATTTCCCACTTCTTTACTTTGAATTCTATCATGAGACTTGCTTAAGCCAGCAGCACGAGCTGTAAGTGACAGGACAGCGTGAGACTTTAACAGGCATGCGTGTGTTCCACTTGATCACTTGTACTTTGGCTATTTTTATGAGAAGAACATGCAGGGTAACTTGCTGGTCCCAGAAAATAAATGTAAACATGCAGAAGAGAGCCTCCAGAGTTGAAACACACCAGCTGGATCCATCCTATTTCAGGCAACATTCAGCCATAAATGCATGAGCATGTTGTATGTCACTGTGCAAAATCTACACTTGAAAAGTGAGGAGTTATGCTTCACCTTCTTGAGGGTGGAGTAGCTTTATAAATTATTAGAAAGTTCTATGCATTGGTGATTTGTCTGAGGTAGTTTTTGCTTGTTTTTGAGTACTTCTTTGATTTCAGGTACTTACTTTAAGATGCTCCAAGCTCGTCTCGTATATTTCATGCTCTGGTCCTACAATTAGTCATGTTGCCAAAGAGCCCTAATCCATTTTACTAATAAATGGTATTAAAAACCAAGATCTGGCACTATGTGTGCTTGTTGCTACTGAAATCTTTGATTCTATGCCTCTGTAGCTGATGGAGCAAAAAATAAAACTAAAAAAAGAACATACATGTGTTTTAATAACCCATGTATAGATACACATCTATAAATGTTTCTATATGTAAACATATGTCTCTATATTAAGTTAAACATAAATCCATGAAGATGTGACCAACTTTAATATATTGCCATATGGATCCCTTTAGGATCCTCCCCTTGCTTATCTGTAAACCACCATGCCAGAGAGAAATCTGCCTAGGCATAAGGTTTCAAATATTTGTCTAAATACTTAGAAATGTGAATACAGGATCATATAGTAAGACTACTTTAGTTTTGAAAGAAATGACAAACTGTCTTCTAAAGTATCTAGTCTCTCACAATTTAGTATGATCTTAGCTATAAATTCATTTTGTAGATGCACTTTATCAGGTTAAGGAATTTCTCTCTATTCCTAGTTTGGTAAATTTTTCTTTGATTCCCATGAATAGGGGAGATTTTTTGTTTTGTCAAATACTTTTTATGCATCACTTTTTTTATGCAGATTTTTTTCTTTATTTGATATGAGGAATGACATCAATTAATTTTCCAATTTTGAACAGGCTTTCAATAACTGGACACATCCCACTTGGTTGTAATTAATTTTGTATAAGTTTGATTTGCTAATATTTTGAAGATTTTTGTGTCTATGTTCATGATTGATATTGGTCTATAGCTTTCGTTTCTGGTAACCTTTTTGTTTTTGTATTAGGACAATGCTGACCTCATACAATGAAATGCTAAGTCCTCTTTCTGTTTCTATTTAATAGAAGAGTGAAGAACTGCTATTATTTTTCCCTTAAATATTTGGGAGAATTCACCATTGAAATCTCTGGGCCTGATACACTTACGTGTTCTCTTTTGAAAAGTTATCAATTATTGATTAAATATATATATATATAATTGATATGTATATCATACATATTATATACATAATTTCATCTAAGTTATCAAATTATGGGCACAGAATTTTTCAAAGTATTCCTTTGTAATACTTTGAAAGTATTACAAAATATTCATGGCAATGGGACTAGAAGTGATGACTCCTGTCATTTCTTTCCTTGGCTGTGCTGAGTCTACAGATGAGCCCACTGAAGTTAGCCCTCATTCCTGTTACGTGATATTTTATTTCTAGCATTTTCTTTTGAATCTTAGAGTTTTTATTTCTCTTCTTACACCGTAGATCTGCCTGAGCATGTTGTTGTCTACTTTTTCTATGGGAGATCTTAACGTATTTATCATAGTTATTTTAAATTCCTAAAATTGTGTTACATTTGAGTTATGTTCTAGTGAATTCTTTGTCTCTACAGACTGTGGTTGTTCCTCACTTTTTAAAAATGTCTTGTAATTAAAAAAAAAATACATACGATATGAGAAAACATAAAGTAAGCAGGTCTTCAGTGCAAAGATTTATATTATTCTGGCCAGGATCAGGCTCGTTCAATATTTGGTATAGCTATTAAGGCCAAAAGTTTCTAATTTCTCTAGTATCTTTGTTTCTGTCTCCTTCCTAGTCTTTGTGCTTCACTAAGCACTCTTCGTCTGATGGAGTCTTTTCCCTGAAGCTCTTTCAACTAGAATCCACAGTTATTTTACTGGCATTATGGTAGTGTGGTAGTAATATGTGGGAGAAGGTGAACATTCTATAAATTCCGATTAAATTTCAGCCTTTTAGTGGAACTGTGTCTTGAGATCTTGATCTACACAAGTGTTTATATTTTTTCCCACCTGCTTCCTCCTCCCTTCCCCACCTGTTGTGTTCCCAACCTATTTTTTGTAGCCTTAAACTCAGCTGATTACGTCCCACTCACCCACCTCTTTCTGTGAGAGTCAAAGGGTAGCAGGAGTGTGTTAAAACTTTTCCACTGGAAAGTAGGTCTTTGTCATGGAGAAGGCTCTGAGCATGTTACACAATGAGTATTCCTGTCCCTCCCCAAGGTTAGAAGGGGTTACTTCTTGGATCTTCACCAGGAGACCTCGATAGGGTTCCTGAAGGTACACCCATGAAAGTGTGGGGACCACTGGAAGGTTGTGATCACCAAGTGTTTCCTCAGCCTCCAGCAAACCCTAAAAATTACCATATAAATATTCTTCTCATCTGATGGCCTCAGGGGCTTCTGCTCTAAGTAAGTAAAGGTCAGTCAGGACCACCTAGAGGCCTCTGTGTCTACAGATTTCTGGGTTGCAGTTTGCCCTAAAACCTCACTTCTTGGATGGGACCAAAAAAAGTCACTGATTTTAAATTTGTCCAAATTTTTCTTGTTGTAAGATCTTGAGTGACTATTTCAAAACTCTTTACAGGCCAGTGTCAAACTAAAAACCCAGGATTAACCTTTCTGCCACTGAAGGAAGATATTATCTTAAATCTGAGTCTCTAGATCTAATATACTTCCTAGGGTAATGTCTTAAAAAGAAAATAATAAAGATTCAAAGAATCTTCAAATTCTCAATAATATAATTATAGATTAAAAATATAAGCTTTATCTTTGCTGTGGCTATTTAATACAAAAAACTTCACAGTTATGCATTGGTAACTCAGATCGTGAGTATTGTTAGATGAGGCTACATAACTCCGTAATGTCATTGAAAGTTTACCTTAAAATACAATTAATTTATGTTAACATTTGTGATTAACAATTAGCGCAAAATCTTGGAAGAAAATGAATGGCATACTTTGGGAAATTTACATGTATGTCATTAAATGTATTTTACGACATTTATGTTTATATGTTAGAAGAGTCTTGTCCTGCCAATAAAACCTATTCATTTTTTATAATAAATCTAGTTGTCAAATTTATTCCTATATTTACCTAGCATGTGAATCCACATCCTTAACATTCTCCTTTTATTGAACAGATTTATGAGTCTCTTCTAAGTTCAAATAAATAAAATAAACAATTTCCAACACAATTCATCATTAGGGTAGGGTTATTATTTTGTCAATATGTACATAGGAGTTTGAGCTTAAAATAACTTTTAAAGATTGTTATGAGAACAGGCAGTTTGAGGACATGCTGTACCTAATTCGGATATAAGATAACATGTGACAGCACTGTATAAATTAATTGTTATGATTGGTAAGCAGTAACATGAGACGGTATTCTATACTAAACTTATAACTATTGGAAAAGTTTGGTCAATACTGTACATAAAGTAGCATTACTCAGCTTTGCTGAATTATCATTTGTAATTATACAAATTTCCTAGTTTGTTGCTGCAACTTGACACTAATGAACTTGAAATTTGCATATAGTACCAGTTCAATGAAATATTTGCAATAATTATGACTAAATTCAATGTTCAATCCTTCCTTTGGTCTCTAATAACAAAAAAATTGCAGTTACTCAATGCAGTCATTTCTTTAGACAAATGAATAAATCTGAAAATAGGCCCATACCTACCTCACTTTATACAGTACAAGTGTTAGGGTGTTAGTCAGGCTTAAGTGACAGGAGCGAAGGCCCAGCTCTGTAACCACAGAAACTTCTCTTGGAGACCTTCCTTAAGGACCTCCCAGGAATACTTCCCTTTCATGGTTATAAATTACCCCAAACCCTACAGCACAAAGACCATAAAAGTTGCTGGCTAAACCAGCCACAAACACATGCACAGAAAGTACTAACCTATCCACAACCAGTCTCATTATACTATCATTATAATACCATGACTCTGCCTGGAAGTTCATGAATCTAATTATAACAGACTGAATTCTGGGTAAGCATATGCGTAGTAGGCAAAGTGTTATATAGCAGCCAACTGTCAGTCAAGGTGACCTCACATAAGATCATCTAGCACTTCCCATCAAGCCCAAATATAAAGAGACTTTCCCACTTTTGCATTGTTACAGCTCTCTTTGCTGAAAATCTGCTCCTCCCTTGGGGCATACTCTGTCTTATCTTTTCACCTCCCAAATTCCACAAGGCTGCAGCCTTCCTTAGCATGGCCTGTCTCCTAAAATGTACTTTCAATAAATCTTATTTTTTTAAAATCTCACCGATCTGTAATTCTTTGCTGCATCAGCAGGTAAGAACTGAGGGACACCACACAACACTACACAACCACCACCCCCATGTCGATGGAGTGATGCCAGATTTCACATTACCCCAGTGGTAACACAAGTATTACTTAAATGTTGGTGAGTATATATGCAAATGAATTCCTTTTGTGTGGGTAAGTTGTAGATTAAAGCAAACCAGGAAAATTCATGTTATCAAGTGGAGAACTCTACCATTCAGCTCACTTGTTTTGTACTTTAAAAAAATATCATCAACATATTTAGTGGCAGAGACAATATTTTTCTTCTTGCTTTATGCACTGCCATTCACCTATTGCTAGGTTAAGTATCAAATGAATTAATCTGATTTAAATTGTATGCCCTGCACTTTAAGTGGAATATAAAATCTATGATATTATATTGGTTTACAATCAGATGAGAGGACGAAATACACACTTATAAAACACATTGAATAAGCAAGTTCTGTATTATATTACAAATAAAATAATGCAGTAACTAAGGAAATTTCCACATGGAAAGTGTGTAAAGTTAAACTCTTTACTACTGTATTTATTTAACAAGTTATTTAAAACAGAATATGTCTAATCTTTCTGATATTCAATATATTTTGCTCTGTAGGCTAAAGAAGGACTCATGATTCTCCTTAAAAATCATCTAATTAGAAGAAAGGAACTTTACTTCTGATTAGTCTGTGGAGGACTATTAATTCCAATTTATGAAAAATGCAGTGCTTTGTGGCCCACACACAACATCTTTTCCAATTGCTACTGCTCTCTACTATTACCTTTCCAGGAGTAAATGCAATATTGCGTATTTTACTTACATTATACATCATTTTTTTTTTTTTTGCAAAATTAGAAATTCTAATCACCAAATAGATGCATAGATTAATGATTATGGTAATTTGGCAGATGGAGCTCTATAGGCTTTTCTTCCTGAATATTATAGCATAGTTGTAAAACTAGTAGAATATGGTAACAGAAAAAAATACAGAAATATATTAAAAAGTGTTAGCCAAAATCAACAGGGATTTTATACTAAATAAAAAAAATGCTGAAGCAATTTCTATCAGTATTCCAAAGAAATAAACACTCCAACTATCACAAATATTGGTAGCTATTAATGAAGAAGCTAAAGTCACTGTAATTTGAAAGGATTATAATTGGAATAATTATTGGAGGAGACAAATCATTACAATAGATAAATGATATCATTGTATATGATAAAAATAGATATCTTATAAAATTCCTAGAGTAAGACAGTTAAGATGATGGATAAATATAGTAAAATAATTATTTCTTAATAGAGTTATAATAACCACTTCCAAAAGGAAATACAAAGTTATTCTATGAAAAATAGAGACAAAAGTTATAAAGGAAATAGGAATATACATAAGAACGTACAGATATTATATGAGGCAAATCATAAAACTATTAAAGATGTAAACAAGACTTGAGCAAGTAGAGAGGTATAAAACACTTCCTGTGAGAATACTTAACATTATAAAAATATTAGTCTTTTCAATATTAACATAATAAGTATAAAAATGTTTATCTAGACAATTAATATAAAGCCATGAGGACTATTTCTATTTTATGCACAAGAGATGTTTACTCAATAAACATCATTAACCCTCATATCTAAAAATAAATAACAGTAAAGCCAGATCTACTTATCTATTTTGAGAAGTCAGTATAAACCAAATCAAAAGAAATATTGCAACAAAATGACAGTCAGAGTTCATATTCCTATTATAGTTTAAGCTTCTACAAACTGAGAATACCCAAAAATAATATATTTTATCAAAATGTATGAAGAAACAATTTACCAATGAAGTCAAAAATATACTATCTACTCCACTAATTAGGATTAGTAACTATGATACATTATTAGTGACCATTAGATGGCAAAATATTTACAAAGAAAATTATTTCTAACACTAGGTAGGTACAAGGCATAGCACTCAAATGTGCTAAGGGATGGCCAATTTCTTCAACATTTTTTGAGAGAACCTGGTACAATCTAAAAGGTTACACACATTGGACAGGGGTGGGTACTTGAATCATTTTACTCATTCATTCTCTTGAGGACAGAGTTTCTTATAACACCTCCAATATAATATGCATATACAGCTGTTAGACTTTTTGGTAAGTTAGATTAAATGTATTTTTAAGCTCAGAGATGACTGCCTGACTAGGCAGTTGTTGTGTATATTTTGAAAGGACAATATTTACTGTTGAACTTAATATTTTTCAAGTTTGACATAAAATGATGGGGATTCTATCCTGAAGGCAATCATCTTCCAAAAACAATGTAACAGTGTGAACCAAAATCTTGAAAATGTCAACATTTCACACAACATTGGTTCTTTGTTTCTGACACTCATTTTGGTGTCCTGTGGCCACAGGTAAAGAAACGAAATCACATCCTGTTTGCAGTACTTGTCAACATCTTAACATGATTCAGAGCAAACAGCATTGTGTTATTTTTGTTTGTTTTAAAGTCCATTCTATATCTGTTAAAATTTGTCATTTGTGAATTGACAAACTTCAGTATACAAAAGATCTAGCACTGGATTTTTTCCAGAGCTAAAAGTGAAATCATTTTGTCAAACTACAAATATAAAGAGAATTAGATTAAAGATGTTCTCTGTAGTACTGTTTATTTTAGGGGAACATTTGAAATAATAAATTTCTGTATGACTTTATTTCGTCAGTGTCTGCAATATTTCATACCTCCCTGTATACATGCTCTTTTCAAGGTTTCCTCCTCCACTTGCCCCCTCTGTGCTTATCTATCTGACTTGCTTCTGCCAATAGGAAAGCAGCAAATTGCATGCAAGGTGAGGTCCAGGAAAGCAGCTACATGTTTCTGCTATCACTCCAGAAACTCCACCTTCTCCTTGGAAACTTGCTTGAGATAGCTTTCTCTCTTGAATCTTTGTCACAACCATAAGAACCAACTCTAAGTAGTCTGCTGGTGGATTTGAGACCACATGGAACAAAGCTGCATTTTCCAGCTGAAGCTATTTTAGATTAGCCAGTCCTGAGCCAACCAATCAGGTCTCCACAGACACGTGAGTAAGCCTACCTGATGTGAGTCCATCCTAATTTGAATAAGTAGAATCGTCTGACTTACTTATAGATCTATGTAAAATAATAAAGGGCTATTACTTTAAGTCACTAACTTGTGGTGTATTTGTTATTCACCAAAAGCTAACTAATATCGGTCTAAATCTAAATAATTCAATAAACCAGAGTATATTTCTGACATTGAATACTATGCAGCTATTAAAATATGATGTACATATTTATATGTACACGTAATATATACATAGGAACATATGTTAAAATAGAGTGGAAAGATACAGAGGAAGTTACTATCAGTGTTATACCTGTGTAAAGGAATTAAGGATGACAATTAATATCTTAATTTTACTATTCTAATGACACATATCAAATTAATCAAACCCAGAATACATGTAGTTCTATATCTGATTATGGAAATATCTGTGATTTCAAATTCTTGCTTTTGTTTGATTTGTCCATGTAATATGGTGACAGAGTAAGAGGTCATTCACATGTTATAAACATTGGAACACACTTATACAGAAACTTACCCCATATTAGAATTCCACTATATCTGAAACATTTTTAAGGTATTTCTTTGATTTACTGCTCTGTCTCTAAAACATTTCAAATTAAATAGGATTGAGAATTTTAATAGGTTACATAAATGTAACATATATATGCAAATTTCCTTCTCTAAAAGGGATAAAAATAGTATCTATGTCCTATATTTCCTTAGAGGGCTAAGTAAGTAAAAATATGAAAATTTCTTAGGATCTTGTCTAGTATACAGTGGTTACTTAATAAAACTTAGCTTTTATCATGTGGCATTCATTAGTGCAGTTTGGAGGGATTGATTTGTGAGCCACTACCATATATGACATTTTTAACCCATGGACCTAGTAGGGTAAGATCACTAAGGAAGCATATAAAAATTGAGAACAGATAAGGCCAAAAGTTAGAACTTTGAAAAACATCAAAATATAAGGGCATTCCAAAGACAGATAATTACTTTACACCATCCTGAGATCAACATGATCTTTAATGATAGTAGCAGCCAGTAAGTCTCTGGCTGACTTAGTTATCTGCAAATATTAGTCATGCTGTAAAATCTCCTTTTTCACATGCTTATACACATGCTCGCACGCACGCACGCCAAACTGCGTGAATCCCAGATACTGTTACCCTGGCTATGGAGCAGAGAGCCAGTCTGTCCTTGTCTGTGGCTGCAGTATCTGGAGATGAATGAGTCACTTTAAAACTTAAGCTTGGGAAAGAGCCAAGCTGTGTGACATAGGTCCAAAGTTGTTGGGGGAGATAAAGAAATTCCTCTGGAGCAGGCAGGGAAAAACAAATTAAAGGAGTTTTATGCATGCATATAAGTTCAAGCCTTGGAATAAATTTTTGTGCCAAATAAAATGATTATTTTAACAGAGTAACTGATACCCTAGGCTTGGGGAGGATATTGGAGCCATTAAAGAAATGAATCCAATATGAATATAAGTTAGTAGTCATTTCATATCCTCGAAGAAACAAAGCAAAACAAACAAACGAAAAAAGTCATTTTCTAAAGAAATACCTCTCTACCATTATAGTCAAATTGGTTTGCTTTTTTGTACTGCTTAAACAAATATGATAAAATCATATTGAAATATACCCATGAAATATTAATATATCTAATACTGTAAAGGCTATTTCTCAAGGACAGAATTATCTATTCTCGTTCTTAATGCATATGTCTAAAACTTCATGGTATAAGTGACAAATTCAGACAAAGCAATCCTAGAGGAGTTCTGAATGTGAAAGACCAAAGGAAAAGATGGATGAATCTAAGATTGTACTGTGAAGTATGTGGATTCTGTCTTAAATGTAGAACACAGAAGAAGGAATCACACACGTCAACTGTGAAGTAGTGTTAAGGAAAAGGTAAGACTGAGACCTGTGCAATAAATTCCCCCAGGGGGAAAACAACTCATAAATGGAAGCAAAAGCATTGAAAGCATGTCTTAGGCAGCTCGTGTTTTTATGAAGTTACATATACACACATATATACTCATTCACACATATATTCTGATAATTTTTGATATATATTTTCTCCTAAGTATATCTGGGATTCTGAGGGACAAACAAGACTGGTAACAGATCTAGAATGAAGGAGAGAGCTGACTATGGCTTTTCTATGACAATGTTTATATAAATGGAAGAAGGTGGTTAGAGTTAGCATAGAGAAGAAAAAGGATGAAGACAATGGCCTCTCATCAGAAACATCTTATTCCCCCAGGTAAGACTAACACGCTGATAATAGTTTTTGTGTAATCTTTGACTAATCAGAGCTGGATGAAAACTTCCTCTGAGTACTTAGCCAAGAGTTACACAAATATACTGGGGTAAAAAAAAGGGGGGAAATTATTTTTTTCTTAGTATAATAGTGGTTAATATGCACTATGGGCTGTTTTTGTAGAAAGAAAATATCTGAAAGCATTTTCTGACATTTTATCAGACATTGTTACTAGAGCTTTTGCTTTGTTCATGTATTCTTTTCATAGCAGGAAGTCAAAAAACATGGAAAATGACTGATTAGAATAAAGGTCTATGTGCAGAAAATAACTGATTTACGTTAGTAAATTGTGGGAAAAAGCTTAAATGGGGCAGTGATATATCAATGCACTATTATTAATCTTTTCCCATTACAAATACAAAATCACACAAAGTCCATGTGTGTACATACATATACACACCATTCTTAGAAGAGATGCCATTTTCAACATGAAGATTTTTTTCCTGATATTATATATTACCAGATAACATGGATTCCAAACTTCTATTTTTTAAAATTATGGTTGGTTCTATGTATATAGGCTTTATGTAGTTTTCACATCTACAGCAGTTAAGTGAAGAGCAAATAAGTATTATAAGCTTTGGTATAGCTGCTGGTAGATTTATAATCCAATTTTTTCCAAGGGACAATTGGATGATATATGGATACCTCTTTTGAAAATTAGTTTATATAGGAAAACAAAGTTGATTTTCACAGAATATAATAACGGCTAGATTCCAAAGTGCTGACGATAAAAGATTTAAAAGGCATATGCAAACATTTTCTGTCAACTTCTATGGCTTTTCATCCTTATTTCATCTTATAATCACATACTTATTTCTCTTAGGATATAAAAACAATGCTAACTATATCTATTTAGTTTATGATTGTAGTATATTTTTTATTTGTATTGATATAGCTGTCATAGTATAAAGAAAATAAAATATGACTTTTCTGTTGGGCTCCATTTTATTTGGTGTACTTCAAATAATACTTGTATACATTCAGAAAACCAAAAACAGAGTTCTTTTATTTTCTTGGTTTTTATTAACATTATGTAATAAAAATCCATGTGAGTTACTGTTTTACGATCATTCAAAATTTTGTGTCTTGAATGTGCAGTGCATTATGAATGACAGGGAGGACAATAAAATAAAATAAACTAGCAGTTTATAGTCTAATTTCTAATGTGCACTCTACCTCGATTTCATTGCCATAACCACCGAAAACTTTCAAACTATTTTGCATACACTGTGTGCTTACTGGGCCCTGTGCTAAGCATGCTTTATGCACAGCGTAGCAGTGAACTCTAATGACACAACTATAAAATGAGAACCACGTCTGAGGACTCAGCATTCTCATCAAAGATTACACATTAGGTGGGATCATTAATAAAAATGTATAATCTGTAATTTTATGAGCACTGCCTGTCAATAGGGTCTCTAACAACTTTTTCTTAATATAATATTTTAAAGTTATTGTCTATTTAGATAGTGTGTCAATATAATACAACAGTGATTATATATCAATGCACTAGTGGCAGATAAAGATGTTCTTGAATTCCAGCTTTGGTACTTACTAGCTAGTAAATGAATGGGCTATTTTATCAGTATCAAGAGATACACATGTGTTCTGATAATGCATATGTCAGCATGTGCAGTTGCTCAAGAAAGCTTTATTCAGCCAAGATTCAGGAATTCAGTCTTCCTGTAATGGTCTTATAACTATACTCTCAAATTTAAAGATCCGAAACGAACATCTTCCTGAATAACTAATCAATTTTGAATAACTAAACATAGAGCAAAATTTAGTATTAAAACCAAATAATATGTGGTTTCCATGATAAAAATGAACAGAAATCATGTACACATACAATGATTTTAAATTAAATACTGCAAAATATTTTTCAAATATTTAGAAACATTTAAAATGTAGGTAAAATTGCTATATTTGTTTCCTAACCTATAACAAGGTTGTCTAGTAGAGAGTCAGCATACCTAAAGTGATTGAAATAACATTCACTCACAAAATGAAAATACAAATAATTTATTTTTCTTATTTAAAATTTGGATTTTATATGCATCTTATAATAAATATAACATTTCAGCACAGAATTATATACATAAATTTATAAATACAATTACTGAGATTTTAGATCAAATTATTTAATTAGTGGAACCTACATGAGATATCACTGGTCTAAGGATCACGTGCATAAATGTAGGTAAGAAATTCCATTTTTCCCTTTGAAATGGAACGGAAATTTTCGATCTGAATCTATGGATTCTAAGAAGAGGTCTATGAATGAAATTGAATATCTCTAAGCAATTTGTGGGATTATACAGAAATTCTCTTTATATATCTTTTGTTAATTTTTCTGAGGAGAGTATGAATAGCTTTAGTCTAATTCTAAAAACATGACAGATGATAGTTATATGATAGATTAGGTAGATTAGATAGATGGATGGATGGATGGATGGATGGATGGATGGATGGATAGATAATTAAAAAATATTACAACATTAGTAACATGTTTCAGTAAGTCACTGGTCAATCATGGCATCTGGGTACTAATCTAATGCTTCTGTTGCAGAATTAATTAAAATTATCTAGTGACAATGTCATTTGTTGCATAGCTGCACTTTTCAAAATCCTTCTCTGTGAGAACGGACTGGAAAATGAATCATTAATAATCATTATTTTAGTAGTTATTTGGGTATTTCCTAAATACATGAATTTTTAAAAATGCCAGGGACTAAAATTTTAGTTAAGATATTCTCTAGTAATCTAATCTTCAGTATTTTAGTATTTTTATGTTGACTAACGAATCCCATTTTAGCTGACTGAACACTATTACAACGGAATAGAACCACTGCTCAGCCAGAGTTCTGGAGACTAAATGTTAAGGCTAAGTTCAGAAGAAATTTCATGTTATAAACTGTGATTTCTCTCTATCTTGTTTCTCCAATTTTTTCTCAAATCTAAAATTCATAGTCAAAGAGACACTGAAGCCTGGCTCGACTACCTCGACAGTTTTACTGACCATTTTTAAAAATTCTGCCAAAATATGTGGAACTCTAATATATATGTGCATTTCTATACTTAATTCCTTTCATTTAAGAGTTATATCTAAAGTAGAAAATACTTCCTTTTAAATATAACATTTATTATACTCATTCTCAATGAATTCTTCCTAAAAGATCAACAAACCCTCATCATTCCATTAGAACATTTTATCACACTTTGTAAAATGCCTCTCATAATATTTACTTAGTTTTAAATACATAGATAGGTATTAATAAAACTTTGAGACCACCTATTTGCAATAAAAATAACTTTGACTTTAAAAATTCCTCATGATTCAATATGTACAATATTGTATAAAACATGGAAAACGCTAAAGAAATATCTGGTAATTTAATGAAAGCACCTTTAGCAGGATCCACTTTATATCACTGATCTTTCTCTTTTTAACTACTATGCACAAGACACTGCAAGAGATAGACGTACAAAAATTAGCACTGCACAGCCATGATCTTGAAGATTTCATAGCTTTTGAATCTCATTTCTTACACTTTGTCATCTCAAGAGAAAACAGAATTTGTGATTCCACTATTAAAACAGTACTTTTAATATATTTTGCATACCTCATATAATTTTAGTATTCTGACATTTATTTACTTATTAGATATTTTAAATTATGCCCTTTGCTTTAAAGCCTCTGAGCACAAGATAGATAAAACTTTCATTAAATATTTAAATAAGGAGAAGGAATAATCAAACAGCAACATAATAACCAAACAAAAAAGCTCCCAGCATAAAACCACAGATGTCACTTATTGAAACAGACTCCTTATTTAGAAGAACAAAATAATGTGTGGTTTCTTTAGCATTATATATTATTAATGCTAAAGTACGATGAAATCTGAATTTTGTACAGGAAACACTATCTTCAATAATTAAAGATGAGATCAGTTTGCCAATCCTTGAGTTATTCCTTACCCAAATTGTTAAATAATTTAGGCACTTTATTAACAAAAGTTAATTTATAGTTAATTTGTATAACTCATTATGATATGATGAAAATGTGTTCGGCATTAAACCCTTTAAGATAAAGTTTAATATATATACAGTAAATCTCTCATTTACTAGTATCATTTATTGGTAGACTTACCAAAAAAAAAAGAAAAAAGAAAAAAGAAAAAAAAAGATCCTGTAATAAGACAAACAGGGATAAGAGTAAAAAGTATACAACACTGTAAAAGCACGATTCTGTTCAAATGCAATTCTGGGTAATATGGATAATCCTTATGTTAGAAAAGAATCACATTTTTTCCTAAAGACATTCAAATTCTTTCATGAACATTTAGAATACTGCCTGGCATCATGTAGATTTTCAATAAATGCTGACTCTTTTGCATTGATTCAGGAAGGTATTTTCCTGAAAGTGTTTTTGTTTTAATAGTTGTTGCACTCCCATTTCCCTGCTTCACTTGATATCTTTATATCTAAGACCTTTGCATATATAAGAATAGAAATCATGTTTAGTGTTGGAATTAAGGTTTTAATTTTACTTTATAACAAATTAATAACTTTTAATCATTCCTCTAAGGTAAAAGATATTCGGATGTAATATTCAGAGACTTTTTTATTAAATTTATTGGAGTGACACTGGTTAATAAAATTATATAGGTTTTAAGTTACAATTCAATAATACATCATCTGTATATTGCATTGTGTGTTCACCTCCCAAAGTCAAATCTCCTTCCTTCACCATATATTTGACCTCCTTTACCCTTAGCTACCCCCACCCTTTCCTTCTGGTAACCATTTAACTGTTGTCTGGGCTGTGAGTTTTTTTGTCTGTCTAGTTCATTTATTGCTTTCAGTTTTATATCCTGCATATGAGTGAAATCATATGGTTCTCAACTTTTTCTGTCCAACTTATTTTGCTTAGCTTGATTATCTCAAGATCCATCCATGTTGTCACAAATGGCAGTATTTCATTTTTCCTTATGGCTGAATAATATTCCGCTGTATATAAGTACCACATCTTCTTTACCCAATCATCTATTGTAAGACACTTCCATGTCCTGGCCACCGTGAATAATGTTGCTATTAACATCAGCATGCATACATCTTTACGAATAAATGTTTTCATATTTTTCGGGTAGATACCTATAAGAAGGATTGCTGGGTCATATAGTAATTCTAGCCTTACTTTTTTGAGAAACCTCCATACTGTCTTCCATAGTGGCTGTACCAATTTACATTCTCACCAGTAATGTGTGAGTTCCTTTCCCCCCACAATCTATCCTACATTTGCTATTACTTCTTGTTGATGATAGCCATTCTAACAGGTGTGATGATAGCCATTCTAACTTATCTCATCGTAGTATTGATTAGCATTTCTCTAATAGCTAGTGAAGTGGAGCACCTTTTCATATACCTGTTGGCCATTTGTATGTCTTCCTGGGAGAAGTATCCATTCAGGTCTTCTGCCCATTTTTAATTGGACTGTATTTTTTTTGTTGTGCTGAGTTGTATGAGTTATTTATATATTTTGGATATTAGGCTCTTATTGAAAGCTGTTTGCAAGTATCTTCTCCCATTCAGATAGTTGCCTCTTTGCTTTGCTGATTTCTTTTGCTGTGCAGAAGTTTTTTAGTTTGATGTAGTCCCATTCATTTATTTTTGCCTTTAGTCTCCTCGTCTTTGAGGTCAAATTCATAAAATCTTCTCTAAGACCAAAGTCCAAAAGGTTAGTATCTATATTTTCTTCATGCGATTTACTGTTTCAAGTCTTCTATTTGGGTCCTTGATCCATTTTAATTTTGGCGTATGGTGACAGATAGCAGTCTAGTTTCATTCATTTGCCTGGGGCTTTCCAGTTTTCTCAGCACTACTTATTGAAGAGGTTTTCCTTTCTCCATTGAACATTTTTGGCTCCTTTGTTGAAAATTATTTGCCCAGATATATGGTTTACTTCTAGGCTCTCAATTCTCTTTCAATGGTCTGTGTGTTTGTGTTTCTGCCAATATCATACCATTTTGATTATTGTTGCTTTGAAGTATAATTTGAAGTTAGGCAGAATGATACTTCTGGCCTTGTTTTTTCTCAGGATTGCTTTGGCTATTTGGGGTCTTTTGTGATTTCATATAAATCTGATGATTTTTTTGTTCTATTTCTTTAAAAATGCCATTGGGTTTTGATGGGAATGGCATTAAATCTATATATTGCTTTAAGTAATAAGGTCATTTTAATTATATTGATTCTTCCAATCCATGAACATAAAATATCTTACCATTTCTTTGTGTCTTAATTTCTTTTAATAATGTCTCGTAGCATTCAGTTTGTAGGTCTTTCACATGCTTTGCTAAGTTTATTCCTAGGTATTTTATTCTTTTTGTTGCAACTACAAAAAAATATTTTTTTCACTTCTTTTTATAAAATTTCATTGTTAGTGTATAGGAACACAATGGATTTTTGTTCACTGATTTTGTATCCTGCAACTTTACTATATTTATTGTTTCTAATAGTTTTTTGGTGGAGTTTTTAGGGTTTTCTATATAAAGAATTATGTCATCTATAAAAAGTGACAATCTGACTTCTTCATTCCCAGTTCGGATGCCTTTAATTTTTTTCTCTTGCCTGACCGCTCTATCTAAGTTCGGATGCCTTTTATTTCTTTCTCTTGCCTGATCGCTCTATCTAGAAATTCCAATAATATACAGAATAAGAGTGGTGAGAGCAAGCATCCTTGCCTTGTTCCTGATCTTGGAGGAAAAGCTTTCAGTTTTTCACCATTAAGTATGATAATAGGTTTGTTGTATATGGTCTTTATTATGTTGAGGTGATTTTGTTTTGATTTTAACTCAGGAGGATACAAATACACGGATTATTTCTGAAAATTTTGCTCGATACTATTTTTTGAAATTGATAAATTTTCAGCTATTCCTCTGCTCATAAAAGATCTCCGGTTTTAACATATATGAGTCATGTTCAGAGTCTAACTTAGAGGCTGCATCCTGTGTAGTTTACCCACTTTATCAAGGGCATTTTGGGACTCTATATTGGTCAAATGATCTGAATTCCTTTGGAAAGTTTCATAATTTGGGTCAAAACAAACAAATTTAATGTTGCATTATCCGGTATTCTCCATTTTATTCCTAATTCCTTTGGCTGTTGAAATAAAGAACCCTTGATAGTTATTTGAAAATTGTAAGCTATTTCCTCTTAGCTTTGTATTTCCAAAGAACCAAATAAAGGCATAATTTGTTACAACCTTTAAATAAATTTTGTTTTGATGTATAGGTTGTACAATTTTCTTTCAGGAAAGTCCTGCAATAAATGTATATATTTCTCATTCATCTCTATTACATTTTAATCTTTACAAAGTATTGCCAAACCAAAAAAAATCATGGTAAAACCATTGTTTAATGTCATTCTATTCTAAGTTGAAAACACTATTCTTCAACTTTTCAATAAAACCTAAGCTATATTTCAAAACAATTTCTCCCAACACAAATCAGAATCCTCGTGAATTTAGAAACAAGATAAGATGGCTTACCATCAAAGTAGAAGAAATTGAAGGTTTTTTGTTAAGAGATTTAACCTTTGGACAACAAGCTGTGCATGTGAAGTTCCACCCTGTTTGTGACCTACCTTTCTCTTCCTTTCCTGACTGCTTTCCCCGTGGAGTTTAGATTTTCTTAGCTAGGACTCACAGTTACATAAGCCAGTTCCTTTAAATAAACACATAATTATTAAAAAAAAAAGAAGTACATGTATTGCTTATGATACATATAACAAATACATATCCCTATAACTAATACACATATTACATATACGTATATTTGATGTATGTATACTTATGTACATATACACATGCATACATGTGTATGTCTGTGTGTATCCTATATGCTGTTCTGTTTCTGTAGTTGAACACTGGGCAATACAGCTAACTCACTTTCAGAAAAGCAAAGTTAGAAGAAATGACATATTATATTACTCTGAGGTCTGAGCTTAAGTGTTTTAAGGTTCCAAGTGGAGAAGAGAAAAGAATGTGCTCTAGCAAATATTTTGAAATAGTAATTTCAAATTGGTGAACAGAGCAAAAACAGATTCTTGAAACAAGCTGTGATAAGTAAACTTGTTTCTCTGAGTTTTTGCTCAGGAAATAAGAATTATGAAATTTATACAATCTCAATTCAATGTTAAGTATTCAAATAATGTAAAACAACATCTTTCTACGTGCATCCCTTTGTGTAATATTATTCTACTGACAAAATTGTGAGATCATCTTTGAATATTTAGTTTAGAACTCTGAAAAAAATCATGCAACTCTGGTACTCTCAGCACAGTTTATGTTGGAAAAATCATACGTATTCTCAGAAAAAATGTGAGACTCCTTGCTGCCATAACTCTAAGTGTCGGAGGTAGCAATTTAACAATTTTTCTCTCTGTGACTAGTCTATCCATTATGCATATTGTTTATATGTTGTTCCAGGACACCCAGACAGATCTGTAATTGATTGGGATTGATACATCAAATTGAGCTACTCCGGCTGCCACCAATGGTTTCGTTTTCAGTACTGTCCTCTGGTGTCCATTTTTTATATTTTGTGGGTTAGCAAGTTTATAGCTCAGATTTATTATTGTGATTTTTTTCAGTTTATCTAAACATTTATTTTTTTTAAGTATCTACTCATATATCTAATGATTCTCAGATTTGCTGAGATTCTAAAAAACCAAACACTTGCCAGAATTGTTGAGGAAAAAATAGGACTCCTTGGTGGTGTGGGGGGCATAACACTTTTTCTCACTAAAAATGTTAGAGAACTTTCATTTGGTAATGGAAAGAATTTAGATTTGGAATCTGGGATATGAATTCAAGGCCTTGCTATTTAAGTATCAATTTATCAGTTGTCTGGGCATTTAACGGTATTTTAGGAGTATCTCTATCTTAATTTCTTTATTTATAAAGTCTCAATGAGTTATTTTATTTATCAGTCGGGACTATACTGATTATATATCTATAATATTTATGAAAATAGTTGTTAAAGTGCTATGAAAACAGTCATATTTCATATTAAAATACTATCAAAAATTAGTAATAACTACAAAGATTATCATTATATTTAAAATTAACTCAGTGCGTCCAATGTGCCAATGAGAAAAGTACAATTGCCATCCCAATTTCACAGATAAAATGAGCATTTTCCAATGTCATATACCTGACAAGTGATACTCCCTAATCAGTTTAAGAATAGGAGATTGTTTTTTTCACACAAAATATAGGTTCTTGGGTCAGGTAATATATATTTCTTAATTGCATATTATATCACAAAGAAGTGCCTAAAATATGTATTGCATTTTTGCATGCTGTCTTTGTCAAGTAAATATAGAGGCAGAATAAACTAGGAAACATTCTATTGACTATATACCTAGAATCCTGGCTTACGATTCTTGCAGTTATTTATCTATAATAGATGATCGGGAACTTTCAAAAAAGCCTAGAAATATAGTTCTCAATACATATAGCAAATGTTACCTTGAGAGAAATAATGTGAAATTCAGATTATTTTTCTTCCTGACTCACCTATTTATGCCAGAGCTCATGGGGTTTGCGTAAAAAAAAAAAAAATCACTTTTACAAATGTCAAAATATTACAACTAGTGCTATAACCCCATAATACTCTCTCTGCTCCTGATTCAATCTAAAGCAAAAAAAAAAAAAAAATTAGACACAGTTTAAAAACATCCGATCTGGTGAGAAAGGCTTAGAAAATTCATTTTGAATTATGTGTTATAAAATTAAATGATGCAAGGAACTATAAAAACCTCATTTATCAATTTCACTACCATGAGTGGCATAATCAGCCTTAATAATTATATAAATTAAACATTACTAGAGAAAATTTTCGTCTATTAAGGATCAATAATGAAACAGGAAAAAAGACAAAATAGCATGCTAGAATGACTTATTATCTAATATAGCTTGTTCATTAACATTCAGAAATATATGATTACCAAACTACCAAGTAATAATATTATCTATGGAAGTGATACAAAGAAAATCTGGAGCTTGACCAAAGAAATGATGAGACATTTTTGAAGTTTACAAATTAGGGATTATTTGCAGTATAAATCTAAATCCTTAAACAACGTAATGCATTTGAGAATTCGAAACAGAATATTTATATTCTTAAAAGTTTCTAATCTAATCTGTAGCCTACAGACATCCATATTTTAAAATAAGAATGGCAAAAATACAATCCATATGACTGAGAAATGCTCTGTTAAAATATAGGCAAAGATACAGCTGAAATCTGTCAGTTTAGTCTGCAAATGAGCCACTGGGATAGGAAACACATCTGCTGGAGGAGACTACTTGTCAATATTTTCAGCATAATCACAGACAGATTAACGCATGATCACATTTAGGTAGTCAGCGTTCTATGGGAATATTATTTTCTCTACACTGAGCCAATTCGTTTCTATTCCATCTCTCATACATGTAACACAAAACTATGTATTTTGAAAAGATTGTTTCCAGGAAGACAGATAAGCTCTTTTAAGCTTTTGATAGCTTGTATAAATGTCTGTTTTGAAGCTGTAGAGATATAGCACAATTCATGTTTTCCTGAACGTTTCTCAAAAATAGAATTCTAAAGCATAGAATTCTAAAGTGCCTTATAAAGGATCAAATGTATTAAATTACTAGAGGAAATTCACTTAATTTTTAAACTTCATTAAACACTCTGTGATAATGACTGAGTTGACCCCTAAAAGACATCTAAAGGAGGACCATCATACACTGCCTTTAATCAAGATCTAGTGAAAATGAGAATCAAAATAAAATTTTTATGACACAGATTTCCTGCTTACCAAAATGGTGGAATTACCATATGTAACGTCAACTATAAAATACAATTTTCAAAATTTAAAGACATGACCCTCATACAAATATCAAAGAAATTTGTCAAAAATATTTGAAACATTAATCAGTTAAAGAACTAGTAAGATGATAAAGCTGGTTCAAAAAATAATTAAAGAAATGAGGATTTATATAATTACCCAGTCAAAGGAATGCTAAATTAAATATGTTAATAGATTTAAAAAAAAAACTAGTTCGAATCCTACAGAGTATTAAAAATATAGCATTGAAATCATTTACTCTAGTAGGCAGAAATCCACAAGTTAATATGTCACTACATAATGTCTGGGTGCTAATTACATACTAAACAGCAAAATAAACACAAGTGTATTTTCCTACATAATTAATAACAGCTCAGTGAGTCTGTTAAATAATGCTCCACTGGTAGTAAATTAAGTCATCTTATTGTATTATTTACAAATGTCACATACACATAAAGACATACACACACATATAGACACACATACAAACACATATTTTCCCCCTTAATAGTCCATACTGTGGATACTATGTGGTAACTATAGAAAACAAACAATTTTTGCAGATACATATAGAGCAGCCCTTTAGGGAAATCCAAACAAAATTGCATGATATTTTAAGAAGAAATGAAAGTCACTGTAGTTTATACTAAATATAAAAATGGCCTTATATGTACTCACTGTACACCTTACGATAATAAACACTAAATAAGTTTAAACTGAATAGACAAAAACATTTTGCAGAACATTTATTTTAAAGAATGTACACAAGAGGAACATTTCATTAAAATATTACCATTGAATGTGTTTGTTTTTCCACAATGATGATAGAGTTTAGTATAAAACCTTTGCTGTGGCAACACAATGGCTAGCAACTGTATGTTGCAGTAGTGTTTAATGAGCAGGTAGATAAACATACAGGTATATCTCACAGGTAATGCAGAGTTGATTCCAGACCACTGCAATAAAGCAAATATCACAATAAAGCATTTATTTTTTTGGTTCTTTGGTGCATATAAAAGTTGTGTTTACACTGTATTGTAGTCTATTAAGTGTACAATGGCATTATGTCTGAAGAACAATGTACAAACCTTAATTTAAAATATTTTATTGCTGAAAAATGCTAACCATCATCTGCACCTTCAGCGAGTCAGAATCTTTTTGCTGGTGGAGGGTCTTACCTTGATGTTGATGGCTGCTGACTGATAGGGGTGGTGGGTGCTGAAGGCTGGAATGGCTGTGGCAGTATCTTAAAACAGACAATGAAATCTGCCACAGCAACTGACTCTTCCTTTTATAAATGATTTCCTGTAGCATACGTTGTTGTTTGATAGCATTTTACCCACAGAACTTCTTTCAAATCAGAGTCAGTCCTCTCAAACTCTCTTGTTTTATCAGCTAAGTTTACATCACATTCTAAATCCTTTGTTGTCATTTCAACAATCTTTATAGCATCTTCAACAGGAGTAGATTCCATCTCAAGAAACCACTTTCTTTGCTCATCTTTAAGAAGCAACTTCTTATCCATTAAAGTTTTAACATGATATGACAGCAATTCAGTCACATTTTTAGGCTCCATTTCTAGTTCTCTTGCCGTTCCCACCACATTTGTAGGTATTTCCTTTGCTAAACCCCTCAAAGCTGCCCACAAGGGCTGGAATCGATTTCGCCCCAACTCCTATCAATGTTAATATTTGACATCTCCTTTCAATCACAAATGCTCGTAATGGTATATAGAATGGCAAATCCTTTCCAGAAGGTTTTCAATTTACTTTGCCTAGATCCATCAGAGGACTCACTACCTATATGGCAACTACAGCCTTACTAAATGTATTCCTTAAATAATAAAACTTGAAAATCATAATTATTCCTTGATTCATAGGCTACAGAATGGATGTTGTGTTAGCAGGCATGAAAATATTAATCTCATTGTACATCTCTATCAGAGCTTTTGGGTGCATTGTCAAAGAGAAGTATTTTGAAAGAAACCTTTTCTTCTGAGCATATCTCAACAGTAGGTTTAAACTCTTCAGTCAACCCTGTTGTGAAGAGATGTTCTGTCATACTAGCTTTGTTGTTCCATTTATAGAGCACAGGCGGAGTGGATTTAACATAATTTTTAAGAATTTTCAGAATGATCAATAAGCACTGGCTTCAATTTAAGGTCACCAGCTGCATTAGCCTCTAATAAGAGAGTCAGCCTATCCTTTGAGATTCTGAATAGAGTCACTGACTTCTCCTCTCTAGCTATGAAAGTCCTAGATAGCATCTTCTTCCAATACAAGGCTGTTTCATTTACATTTAAAATCTGTTTTTTAAAGTAGCTTTCTTCATTAATTATCTCTGTGAGACCTTCTGGAGAACTTGCTGCAGCTTCTATATCAGCACTTGCTGCCTCACCTTGCACTTTTGTTATGGAGATGGCTTCTTTCCTTAAACCTCATGAATCAATCTCTGCTAGCTTCAAACTTTCTTTCTGCAGCTTCTTCACCTCTCAGCCTTTACAGAATAGAAGAGAGGTAGGGTCTTGCTCTAGACTAGGCTTTGGCTTAAGTGAATGTTGTGGCTGATTTGATCTTCTATCCAGACGACTAAAACTTTTTCCATATCAGCAGTTAGATTGTTTTGCTTTCTTACATTCATGTGTTCACTGGAGTAGCACTTTTAATTTTCTTAAGAACTTTTCCTTTGAATTCACAATTTAACTAACTGTTTGGCACAAGAGACCTAGCTTTTGGCCTATCTCAGTTTTCAACATGACTTTTTCACTAAGCTTAATCATTTCTGGCTATTGATTTAAAGTGAGAGACATGCAACTCTTCCCTTCGCTCGAACACTTTGAGACCACTGTATGGTTGCTAACTGACCTAATTTCAATACTGTGTGTTTCAGGGAATAGGAAGGCCTGAGGTGACAGAGAGAGACTGGGGAACGACTTGTTGGTGAAACAGTCAGAACATACAAACGACATTTATGAATTAATTTTGCTGTCATATATGGACATGGTTTGTGACACCCCAAAACCATTATAATTTTAACATCAAATATTACTGATCACAGATCACCATAAAAAATATGATAAATATTTAAAAGTTTGAAATATTGCAAGAATTACCAAAATATGACACAGAGATAAAAAGTGAGCAAATACTACTGGAAAAATGGTGTTGACAAATTTGCTTGCTCTGGGTAGAGTTGCCACAAGACTTTAATTTATTTAAAAAAAAATGCAATATCTGTGAAACACAATAAACAAAGATGCAATAAAATGAGGTATGCCTTAAGATGTTATTCTTGATCTATGCATTTCCATAAAGTCAATATGACATAGTCCTAAGTCTTAGAGTAACAGATAACTTAGAATAATTTCCAAGTTTTAAGTTAACTTGGAAATTTTCTACTCATCTAACACGAATGCTTCCTAATAATTATAACTGACACAGAACATCAACATAATTAATTATGCTTAACTGGCATTATAATAAAAGGGATACGATCAGTCAATATTTTTATAAATGCCCTTAATTTAATGGGTTGGATATTTTTCAATTTCATTTGATTGACCAATCTTGGAATACTTTTCAATTAAATGAACATCACAAAATAAGTTTTTAAAATTTGGATAACTTTTAAAATCCAAAACATCTGTATACTAAGATTTAAGCACAGTAAAAAAATAAATAAATAAAAATAGAATAGATCATTATCTGCCAAAAATTCCCTTTTATCTGACCTCTGATATTTATAATCCATCAACAAATATTAATATCAATTTATCCCTTTCTATGTTTAGTGGTCACAGATTTATAGAACTGTCAAATAAATATCAAGTCTCTTTTCCATCTATCATACATGATAGGTGCTCTTTTATCTCTCAGTACATTAAATTAATTTATTATAGGGGAAAATGTGAATAAAATTAAAATTGATAATTCCTAACATTATGCATTACATTGTCATCTTGAAATTGTATGGAGCTTATTTTATTTTGTATTACTCAGTAGGTGGGTCTGGCTCAATAAATACGATTAAAATATAATTTTATTCATGTAAATTACCTCTTACGTACAAGACCTTACAAATGGTGACAGTCCATTTTACTAGCATTTTCCCTTTTACAACAGTATATTTGAGGTAAAAAATAAAGCTACCATTTTGCTTAATTTGCCTTATATTGGCAATAAAATGAAACAAATGCTTGAAAATACACAAATCAAAAAATATTTCCATAGAATTATACATAATTATTAAACAACTAAATTATAAATTTTGACAAATATTATGTGTTCAATATTATTCTACAAGTAGTTAACAATAAGATTGTTTTATTTAGCAGGTAATGATCCATCCTTTTAATAGTTTTATGTTTTGTTTTAAATAAACCTATTTGTTGACTTTTTTAATATTAAGGGATAAGAAAACCAAATTATCTGCATATTACTTTATCTACATTTTTCTTCTTTGCCTCAATGATATTCTGCCTCATCTATATTTTTCAAGTTATTTCCAAGTGATAAACAATTTTTTGTCACTGTGAATTTTTTTCAAATGGTTTAATACATGTAAGAAAGCAACTATGTGCTTTCAAAATTTCACTAGACTCATTATTTCATTTAATATTTCTGCTCGAACATATATATTTTCAAAGTAGGATACCATAAATGATATACTTTTTTATGAACATAGCATATTATTATAAAATCTTCCTTTGATTGTCTAATTATATTTCTAATTATGCTATAGTAGTAGTCAATATACACGTAAGCGTATAAAATTTAGACATTACCAGGCGGAAGGATATGCTGCTTTAAAAATGAACTGTCTTATTGTAGTCAGATGGTGGAGTAAATAAACATTGTGCTGGCCTCCTCTCATGACCACATCAAAATTACAACCAAACTATAGAACAACCATCATTGAGAATCCCCTGAAGTCTAGATGAACAGAAGTCCAACAGCTAAGGACATACAGAAGAAGCCACCTCGAGACTGCTAGGAGGGGCAGTGACACAGAACGAGCTGGTGCCACATCCACATGTATCAGCTGAAAACTGGAGATATCTCAGCTGCAGTGGTAACCCAGAAGAGTGAAGGGTCCCAGCCCCACATGGGCTCCCCAGTCCAGGGTTCCAGTTTTGGGAATAGAAATCCTAACAACTCTGTCTGTGAAATCCTGCAGAGATTGTGGCTAAGTGAGACAGAGGGCAACTGGAGTCCAAAGTGTTCCTATTAAAGGGCCTACACACAAACTTACTCACTGATGGACTCACTCACTCTGAGCTCCAGCACTAGGGCAGCAGCTCAGAAAGTGTCAGGGACATATGGGGCAGAAATGAATTTTCTGGTGAGGGCTGAATTCACAGTGAGGAGCTTTCTCCCAGACACAAGTGCTAGCAGAATCCATTGTTCCTTTGTTAAACCCTCCCTCATCCTGGCCTGCAGAAACAGGGGGCCACCACACCTGAATCTCCATCAACCTAGCTAATACTGGTCACCCCACCCTGGATCTTCCCTGAGACCCCGCCCCACCCAACTTGCAGGGCCACTCAAACTTCTTCCAGTAGCTTTTCCACACAAACAGCCTGTCTTGGCTCATGGTGCAGACTTTCCTAAAATTGCTTAAAGGTTCATAAAACCCCAAAAAGCATTATCTGGTCTCTGCATAACCGTGTCTCTTGCTAAGGAGCCCACATCCAGCCCTAGCAGCAGCCGCCCTTGCTTAATGGCTTAGCCTCTCGAGGCACCTCCAAGTCCAGCAAAAGTGGCAGCCATCTGCAGATTGCTTGGCAGCTCATGCCAGGTGGCCTCAGGCAGAAGCACAGGCTACGGCATGTGGTCATGCCTCTCCCAAGAGGCCCCCGGGTGGCACGCTCAGTGGCCAGCTTCAGAACGAATCAAGTACCACCCTGGGCTACATCCAAAAACAAAACGCACAAAGGTCAGACGGGCAGGCACTAGAGCCCTGCTGGAGCAAATCCTGTTCCATAGGGTCAGCCCTTCACCTGCCAGTCCTCAGAATCAATCAGCCCAAGTGTCAATTCCTTCCATTGACATGCAAACAGCAACCAAGGCTCAATAACAACAGGAGGGTACACATAATCCCTACAAGGGACAAACCTTGAGCACCCAGCTCAGGTGACCAGGGAAATTGAGCCACTGTGCTCCACAGGACACCTATTACATAAGGCCACTGTACGAAGACTGGGAGACATAGCTGTTCTAGCTAATACATAGAAAAAAAACACAGAGGAGCCAAAATGGGGAGACAAAGAAACATGTCCCAAATAAATGAACAGAACAAAGCAACTGAAAAAAAAAAACTAAACTAAATGGAAACAAGCAATCTACCAGATATAGACTTCAACACACCGGTTATAAGGATGCCTAATGAACTTAGAGGAAGAACTCAGTGAGAACTTTAACAGAGAGATAAAAAACATAAAAATTAATCAGTCAGAAATGAAAAATACAAAGCCTGAAATGGAGAAAACATTAGAGGGAATCAAGAGTAAGTAGATGAAGCAGAGGACTGAACCAGCAATTTGGAATACAAGATAGCAGAAAACACCTAATCATAACAGCAACAAGAAAAAAGAATCCAAAAAAAGGATAGTTTAAGGGGCCTCTGGATCAACATCAAGCATACTAACATTCACATCATAGGGGTACCTATGAAAGAGGAGAGAAAGCAAAGAATTGAAAACCTATTTGAAGAAATAATGATGGAAACTTCCCTAATTGGCAAAGGAAACAAACATACAAGCCCAGGAAGCAGAGAGAGTCCCAAAGAAAATGAACCCAAATATGCCCACACAAAGACACATCATAATTAAAATGCCAAAGGTTAAAGACAAAGAGATAATCTTAAAAGCAGCAAGAGAAAAGCAGTTACCTACAAGGGCACTCTCACAGACTATCAACTGATTTCTCAACAGAAACTTTGCAGGCCAGAAGAGATTGGCATGAAATATTCAAAGTGATGAAAAGTAAGGACCTATAACCAAAATTACTCTACCCAGAAAAGCTATCATTTAGAATCGAAGGACAGATTGAGCTTTCCAACAACAACAACAAAAAAGCTAAAGGAGTTCATTAGGACCAAATCTGAATTCAAGAAATGTTAGAGGGACTTCTTTAAGAAGAAGAAAAAGGAAAATATCAAAAATATGAATAATAAGATGGCAACACTACATAGCTATCAATAATTACTTTAAATGTAAATGGAGTAAATGCCCTAATCAAACAATAGGGCAGCTTAATGTAAAACAAAATATGCTGCCTACAAGAGACACTCTTCAGATCGAGAGACACGCACAGACTGAGAGTAAAGGAACAGAAAAAGTTATTTAATAAAAATAAAAACAAACAAACAAAAGGTAGGGTAGCAACACATACCAGACAAAATAAACTTTAGAACAAAGGCTATAATAAAAGACAAGAAAGGACCCAAAAATTCTATTTCTATGTATTTATCTAAAGAAACCCAAAACATTAATTCAAAAGGACATGTGAATCCATATGTTCAATACAGCATTATGTATAGTAGCCAAGATATGGAGGCAACCTGGGTGTCTATCAATGGATGAATGGATAAAAATGGTGTACACATTGGAATATTACTCGGTCATAAAAAAGAATGAAATCTTGCCATCTGCAACAACATGGATGGACCTAGTGGGTATTGTGCTGAGTGGAGTAAGTAACACAGAGAAAGACAAATGCCGTATGATTTCACTTTTATGTGGGATATAACAAATAAAATAAACAAAAAACAACACCAGAAGCAAACTCATAGATAGAACATTTTGATGGTTACCAAATGTCAGGGACATTGCGGGGAACTGAAAAAGGAGAAAGGATTAACAAATACAAATTAGTAGTTACAAAATAGTCATGGGAATGTAAAGTATAGTATAAGGAATATAGTCAATAATATTGTAATAACTATGTACAGTGTCAGATGGGTGCTAGATTTATCAGGGTGATCCCATTTTAAGTTTCATTAATGTCTAATCACTATGTTGTACACCTAATATAGTATTGTACGCCAATTGCAATTGAAATTAAAAAATGAACTCTCAAATACAACTGGCATCTTTTTTTTAGCTTCATATAAACATTGTTGGTGGTTATGTAAAATTATGCCTAGATTTCAATGAGATATGAATGAAAAAAAAATGTTTTCACACAGACTAGTCTTAATTTTATATATTTAAGCACAGTTTGCTATTTCACAATACCAGAACCAGAATAAACATTTTAAAACTTTATGCAACTAATTTATAGTGTAGGGCAGGCACAAACTTGATCTTATGGCAGCAAAATTTTATGTTTCCATTTCAGCAATACTGCCTAACACAATAATATCAGCCCAGCAAATCTTAAATATAAGTTAAGCTCACATGATCCATTGCCTTATAAAGCTAGAGCACCCTGTGGAGTCATGCTGAATATGCCAAGTGATTTTTCAAAATTTAATCATCCTAAATGTCAGATAAAGGTGCTTTTGCTGTCATTCTTTAAAACTGGGGCAAAAATCCCAAGTGTGCCAGCAAGTTATAAAGAAAGCCTCTTCTTAATACTAGTATTAAATAAACAACATCTTTTCCAATCACTATTCGTTTTGCAAGTTACAGTAAATAAAAACATATTATAATGCTACAAGGCAAATTCAAGACAAATAGTTATTTTTTAAAGGTAAAAACATAGGCATCTTCCTAGCAAGACACACATTTCTTATAACCATCAGGTCAATTTGAATTTCAGTCTGGTCATTCCCGGCTATACTGGCAGAAGTCTGGCAGCTTTAGAAATAACTTATTATGAACATAAACTCTAATGTCCTCCACAAAAATATTAGCAAATGGAATCAAGCAATAACCAACAAGGATAATACATCACAACAAAATGGAATTCATTCCAATAATTCAAGGCAGTTTCAACGTCTTATATAGCAACATGATTCACCGTATTAACAGACCTCACAAGAAAATAGCTCAAGATCCTATCTATAGATGCAGAGAAAGCATTTGAAAAAACAAAAAACAAAAACCCATAAATTTCTAATAAATTCTCAGTAAGTTTTTAATATAAAATAATTCCTCCACTTGACCAGAGTATCTATAATAATTTACTGTTAACATCATAGTTAATAGTGAAGGCCTTTAAATTTTATCCCTAAGTTCAGGAACAAATAGAGAACACTCTACTTATATTCAACATGGTGCTAGATATACTAGCCAATGGAATGACCAAGTGAAATGAATTAAAAGCATACAGGATATAAAAGTAGAAATAAAACGTTTTCTATTCACAGATGAAATTACTTTCTATGTGGAAAATCTGAAAACTGCAGAAATTTTTCTAGAAAAAATGAGTTCATCAAATCTTAGGATATAAAGTCAACATAAAAATATCAATTTTATCCCCACCTACTTGCAATGAACAACAGAGATTTTTAAAAAGTAAATAAAATTGACCATAACACTAAATAAAATTGAATTATTAGGTAAAATCCTAACAAAATATGTTTAGAACCTGTATGTTAAAAACTATAAAACACGAATGAAAGTAATTAAACACCAAATAAATTAGGAGATATACCGTGTTCTTAGACTGGAAGACTCAATATTGTTAAGAAACAAATTATCCCCAATTTGATCTGTAGATTCAGTGTAATCCTAATTAAAACTGCAGCAGGATTTTTGTAGGTATCTGCAAACTAACATTTTATGAGGAAAGACAAAATTGATTTTGAAACCGCAGAACAAATTTGGATGACTCATATATCTCAATTTAAGAATTTCCATGAAAGCTACAGTAATCAAGACAGTGTGGCATCGGTGAAAGGACAGATCTGTAGGTTAATATAACCTACAGATAGAATAGGTAGATTAGAAGCTGTCTCCCCAAAAATTAGTCAACTGATATTTTTAACCAAATTATAAACAATCCATTGGAGGGAAGCATCTCTCTCTCTC
>NW_006442103.1:7622810-7637447 GCF_000325575.1 Pteropus alecto | reverse complement strand
ATCTCTTTTCTCTCTGTATATACGTACTTCATCTATAACCCGCAAATTTCATCCATACTTGAATCTGCGTTCGGCGTCCAGGAGGCACAGGAGACTGCGGTACACCATCTGCTGATTCACCTTGCAGTCCACCAGCTCTAGCTTCCGTATTTGACTATTGTTGGGTGCTCCAGGAACAGGCCCCAGACAATGACTGGCAGGTTCTCGGGGAACCCCATGGGCAGCAGCATTCAGAACAGAGGAGCCCAGAGTTCCCAGTCTCCAATCCACTTCAGGCCTTGATGGTAGCTAAGCACCTGCGTGTGGGCTCCACGTAGAGGCTGGAGGATGGCCTGAGGCTCTGCTGCTGACACCCAGCTTGGGAAAAACGCCTGAGTGACACCCATGAGATGGCCCAGGATGGGACCGTGGTCAGCCACACTGTCCTCCACCAGGGGCGTGGCGACTAGAGTCTCAGTCCGAACACACCGTGGACGGAGAAACACTTGGCACAAAGCGCATCTTGGGTGCCAGGCGCTAGAAGGCGCAGGCGCCACCGACACGAGCACATGCGCAGCAAGATTTCCCCAGCCTCCTCCTGCCGCAGGTGGATCCTATCTGCACACCTGTGAACCGTAGCAGCCCCTGCAACCCCTGCAACCCCGTACTCTTGACCCATTGGAAGAAAAAAAAAAAAAAGAAAGAAAAGAAGTTATTATGGCTATTACCATTATTTTTCAAATAGTTTCTTCTAGTTGAACTAAAGTTTATTTATGTTTAACTGTCAAGTTGATTGGATAAATAATATTAGACAAGCAGATACGCATTTGCGAATCCTGTACTGAAAACACTAAATCATTTGGTAAACCATTTGCAGATCATTTAAATCGTTGTTTCTCAGTTTCTTTTTTTTTTTGACTTTCGAAAATACTAATTTGTAATTCATCCCTTCACCTTTTTCAGTTTCTCAGTATTTTATACATATCAGCTAGATTTTGCATGTAGAATACTAAATGCAAATTTTACTATCAGAATTTTTCGTATAACAGAATTTGCATTTTTAAAACTATTGCTGGAGAATTTATAAGTGTAGATAAAAGAAAATCCAAACCAGCATATCTAAAAATATACACATATAATTGGTCTATTCAAAAGCATTACTTAATTCAATAATCATATATAAAATCACCAAAATGATTGCAAAATTTATCTTCCAGTAATTATGCTTATATATCAGCTATTTATTACATTTGCTAATGACACAGAATATTAAAATTTGCAAACATAAATATCGGTATTTTTCAGAGGTAACATATTGTGTAATCAACTTTATTGAAGTAAATTTACATACAATGAAAAACACCCATTTTAAGTGTGTAGTTTCATGAATTTTGACAAATGTATACATCATTTAATAACTACTATGATCAAAATATAATTCCTTGGATCAAGGACAATATATTTTTACCTTTATTCTAATTATTGAAATTAGTTCCTATTATATATTTGACAACATAAGGAGGAGATTTCTCCACCTGTCCACCTAGATTTCATTTTCATTGGTATTCTAAACACTAATGGATTTGTAATAAAGTGACTGATTCTATTTCCTTTACACTACTTGTTTTCTAGATAGCTCTATACAGTTCCCTTGAATCCTTCAATTTTCCTGTGATGTGAAGATAACATTACTACACCTGATCCTTACAGAGTTTTCATGGTAATCAAATGAGATAATTCAGTAAAAATATTTAAAAAATCAGACGGAAAATTTTATTTCATTTTAAAAGTTTACTAGAAAATATTAGAAAACACAGAAAAATAGAACACTAAAAGTGGTTACAAATACAATCTACCAGCGAAGGGAATACAGCGAGAGGTCATTAAGTCTGCCACCCATTATGCACAGGTGTTAGAGGATACAGAACATTTTCACTCACCCACAGTGTTTTAATGCTATTTTCCAAAGTGCTGACATTTTAGGGAGCTGGTACTGCTCAAAACGATATGGCATGGATCCAACACTCACTTTTTAATTGCTAAATAGATTTTTGCAACTGGCAGTCCAAATATTTTGATGCTACTAAAGAGTAGGGTGATTATTACATTGGGCAGTGACATGCCTTTCCTACTCAGTTGTAACTTGGCAAAATAGTTTTAATGTTTGCACCCGGCTTTGAAAGGCTAGGGAAATATTCATTGTGACAGAACTGTGAAAGCGCAGGAAAAAGTTAAGGCATGAAAATATATTTCTTTCCAATATGTAAAAGGTATTATCCATTAGGTATTGCATTTTTCATATTTCAGTTCAAGGTGATCTAAATCCCAGTTAAATATTAACTTATTCTGAAAGAAGTTGAGCTTTTATTTTCTAACTCCTTTTAAGCCCAAATTTTATCAGAGTTTGGACTCCTGACGTCATTCTGTAGTATTTAAATCTAAATTTAGTGCTGCTTTTATTTCAAGAGACCATTGCAACCTGCTAATAAAAACTTATTTTATCTGCCATGTGTTGAACATTTACTATAGGGTATACACTTTGCTAAGCATATCTATAAAATAAGCTTATTGAGGTAATTTTCATACAATAAAATTCACTTACTAATGTTTATACTTTCATGACTTTTGACAAATGAATATAGTCATGTAACACTATCTACATCAAGCCACAGAATGTTTTCTTCACCCTCAAAAAGGCTCCCTCATGACCCCTTTGCAGTCAAGGCCCTTGCTCCAAACCCAACCTCTAGCAACAACAAATTCACTTTGTGCCACTATAAATTTGCCTCTTCTAGATTTTTATGTAAATGACACAAAACAATATGCAGTCATTTGTGTCTATCTTTATTCACATTGCATAATGCTTTTAATATTCCTCTATGTTGTGGTTTGTTTTTGCAACAGCAGTTCACTCATTTTCATCGTAGAGTAGTATTTCATTGTAAGGATATAACAAAATGTGTTTATCCTTTGACCATTTTATGGCCATGTGAATTGTTTCCAGCTTTGAGTCATTATTACAAAATAGCTGCTCTGGACGGTGGCATACAAATCATTGCATGAACCTATATTTTCTATCCTCTTGGGTAAATATGTGGGAGTATCAGATTGTTAAGTGATATAGAAAATACATGCTTAATTAACAACAAATCAACATACTGTTTTCCACAGTGTCTATACCCATACCCAAGGTATGGAAGTCCCAGTGGATCGGCATCCTTATTAATATGGGTTTTCTTGGTGTTTTTAATTTTAGTTCTTTTAGTATTCATTTTAGCTATTCTAGTGAGAGGTGGTCTCTCATTGGCTTTAGTTTGCATTTTTCTAAAAACTAATGATGGGGAGCCACTTTAAGTGGGTTTCATTGGCCATTAAATTGTATTTTTTAACTAAAGTGTCTATTCAATCTTTTACACATACTATAAATTGATTTATTATTAATGACTTGTAAAATTTACATAATCTAGATCTAACTCCATATAAATATATAAATAAATAACAATTATTCTCCTAGTCTCTATTTTCATTTTCACTTTTTTAAACAATATTTACAAGCATTTTTGATGTTCAATATATACTTATTTTCTTTATATGGTTCATATTCTTTGCATCTTAAGAATTATTTCCCTAACCAAAGTTATATCGATTTTTTTTATGCTCTTCTAGAATTTTTATGGTTTTAGCTTTTTATATTTAAGTCTATAAATAATTTCAAGATTTTTTGTTTGTTTTGTATATGGTGCAACATAAGTGTCTTAGCTCAAGCTGCTGTAACAAAATACCACAGACTGGCTTAAACAACAGGTATTACTTTCTCATAGTTCTAGAGGCTGGGAAAAGCCCAAGATCAAAATGCCAGGCCGGCATATTCGGTTCTTGGTGAGGGCCTTCTTCCAGATAGCCACCTACTCTCTCTATCCTTACATGATGGGAAGAAAGAACTCTGGTCTTTTCTTATATAGACACTTACTTCATCACAGTGTCTCCACCTGCCCGACCATCTCAACTTAATTATCTCTCAAAGACCCCATCTCCTAATACTTTCACATTGGCAATTGACAAATGTTCCAGGATTATCCCATCCCCATTCAATTACCTTGGACATTCGTCAAAAATTAATTGATTGGTCTACTTCTGGAATCTGTTCTATTCCTCTGTTTAATACACACACACATATATGTAATATATTACATGTAATATATTTCCCACATTTAATATTACAGGAATAAAATAGCTTTATCGAGGTTTATTTTTCATACAATAAAATTCAGTCACTAAAGTTTATAGTTTGATGGGTTTTAATGACACAGTCTTTTGATTACTATAACTTTAGAGTAAGTCTTTAAAACAGAATTCTCCTCCACCTTTGATCTGATGAAAATCGTTTGGTCATTTTGGTCATTCCATGTACTTTGCTCTTCTATATAAATTTTATGATCACTTATCAATTTGTATCGAAACGAGACAATTCTGGATTGGGATTTGAATTTCTTTGAAATTGTAGATAAATTTTAGGAAAAATGAGATCTTAAAAATGTTTTAACTTTCAATACAAAATCACTGTAGGAATTTCCATTTATTTGGTTCTTACTAAGTTTCCACCAATGATGTTTAGTTCTTAGTATATAGGCTTTATACATATTTATATTTTTAAAATTTAACTTTAAAAGCATTTCATATTCGGTGCTATGCCTATGGTATTTAACTGTTCTAAATTTTACTGGTAACATTTAGAAATATTTTTTTCTGTTTCCCCTCTTTTCTGGGACTCTAACTACATATTTGTTACATTTCTAGGTATTACCCCATAGGTCTCTAAGTATCTGCACTTTTTTTGGTCTTTAGATCTTAAATTTGTTTCATAGTTTCTATTGATGTTCACTGATTTGTCTATTCACAAGGCCTGTTACAGGACTCTGTGGGAAAATTGGACGCTCCCCGGGAAAATTGTAGATATGGGAAAATCGAGATAGGTCCCTCAGTGGATGGAACACTAAATAGAAGTGAGAAAGTAAATCTTTTAGTAAAGCCAACTGTTTTCATTAAATTATGTTTCAAGGTATAGAAAAGATATAAGCTCCAAATTAAAGGAAAATAGAGAATCAAGTTTCCTTTACAAGAAAAATTGGAGCCTTTTTTATAGCAATATGAATTACTCAGTATAGAAGAAGAAGATGAAAATGATAAAGACATCTAGTTACTGAAACAAAGTCTCAGAGTAGGGAAGTCAGTGTATTATAAATACTCATTTCTTCATTGAAGGATTATCTCTTGAAGGTTGTTGATGAAGGTTGTTAATCAATTAAAATTACAGTCTAGAGTTTTTAGACTAGAAAATTCATGGTTAGCTGGAATATACGCATGCACTAGGCAGTTAACTCATTCAGCTCAAGATGATATGTAAGCCTAGAGATAAGAGAACTTCTGCAGTGGTGGCTCTTGTAGATAGCTCAATCGACTGCCACAATTTAGAAAAATCAGTATTTCACCAGAGGAGTTAAGAGTTAATGGGCAGAAGATAAGAATCTTGAGGTAGCTGAACACTGCAGAGACTGGAGTTATTATGGTAACCAGCATGAAGCTCTGGGCATCTTCTTGTTTTCTGGAGGTAAAATAAATAGGTTTGATGTATCACACATGGATATTTCTAACATTCTCTCAGCTACTTTTTCAATTCTCCCCTACAGGTACCATTTCTCAGACGTTATGAAAAACACTTGTAACTCCTTCTGAAGCAGGGTAATAAATGTGAGAGAACTGCAAAATTACCTGTCAAAAAATTTCAAGAACAGGCCTCTAGAGGGCAACTATAGAAACCACAGCACCGTCTTATATTAACCACAGCTCATAATTTAAAGGCTTCAAATACATTTCGAAGGCAATCCCAGAAACTGTGTGGTATATATAACACAAACAATTATCTATTCTCTATGGGAATCTTGACTTCCATTTGATGAACAGTCCTAAAATTGGCTTTTTATTCTTATAATTATATAGAAAACACTCCACTCACTTTGTATGTCAAAGTCTTCACTTAATCTAATCAAGATGAGGCAAAAAAGCTTTTATTAGAAAGAAAAGAGAGTGAAATACAGAATATCTGCCATAAAATACATTTAATCTGTCTCTCTCTCTCTCTTCCTCCCTCCCTCTCTCATGTGCGTGCGCTTGCGCACACACACATACTCACTCCAAAATATGAAATACACATTATTAAAACAAAGGTTTCATTATTGAGAGAACACAATCTTGTTGAGAACCACAAGAGTATCTCATTCTTCTTTACATCACCAGGACATAGCAGTTTTTGGCATTTAATTTATCTGGTTCTCATTAACTGTTTGTTATTTTGAATAAAATAATTACTATTCCGAAATTCTAGTCCAAACCTAAAATATTTAAGGCCATGGGAAAAAAAATATCTTTCAAAACATCTTTTTGGCAGTGATCATGTGAAAAATTAAAATATCTCAATTTCACAATGTCCCTTCATGTTGATGTTTAAGTAAATTAACTCATACAAAGAACTTAGTATAGAACTTGGTGTGTAGTAAATACTAGGAAAATTAATTTTCTCCTTTCCTTCTTTATTTTGGATTATATAACTATGAATGCACATGGAAATCCTAAAATATTAGGATCTGTCTGTACCCAAATACAAACCCCTCCACCCCAAAATAAAAATTCCAATGAGTAGTCGGTAAAACTCATAATTTCTACAGCTGGTCCATTTTCTGTTTTGAATGTGAGTATAGGGCATGAAGGAATGTTAGAATTTAAATTCCAAATTGAAAATTAACATAGTTTTATTTATACATGGTCATACATGTGTTACTAAGTTAGTGTTCTAAGAATGCCAGCACAACAAACAATAATTTAATGTTCTTTTTTTTAAATTCCAGTGGATCTGAATTATAAAATAAATATTGTAATTTCAGTCAATTCGTTCAATAAACACTACTTTAACTCTCTTCTGGCCTCAGCATTGGGCTTAGTGTAATGCACACTTAGTGTTTTGGATGAAATGTATCGACATAGTATAAATGCTAAAAGTAAATCCTGCATATTTTCTCACTAGAGTGAGAAATTTTTCTACAGATTTTTTGAAATGCGAACTTAGCATTTTGATCTATTTTTTGACAATAAGTTTGCCTCTCCTTTTCCTTTGCACTTAGTGGTTTTGAAAATAATTATATAAGTTGTAAACCTTCTCTTAATTATTTCTCAACATCTTATATCATATTTTCATTTTTGATTTAATCTTCTGAGATTTTTTTAGGTGACTAATCTTTAAGACACAAAGAAAGCATGCACCAGAAATATATACCTTAACACAACTATTTTGTACTCTTCTGTCCAAGCAGATGCAACTGTGTATGTCTATCAGTCCTTCCACTTACATGGCAGCTCTCCACAGGTGCCATCAACACAGAGAAATTAGTTATTATTCTCCAAGACCCTCAGCTACAGAACTCTTGGCATGCTCTCTTTGTTGTCAATCCATTACTATAACTTTTCTGAGGACAGAGACCTTTTCTGTTTGACTATTTTATTCCAAGAACTTAGATTGTTCCAGGCACATGGTAGGTAGTCATTAAACATGTATAAAAATGCCTGGCAAGACTAATATGACAAATGAAATTGTAACTCAGTAAGGAAGATATTCCCAGCTGAATGGATGAAATTATCTTTTTAAAGCATAAAATATTTTATATTTGTCTCTTGACTAAAATTCTCATATGGGCTTCTCCACTTTTCAGGAATAAAAATCTACATTTGAATTTTACTGTCATACAAGCAAGTATCTTATTGTAATAGGGCCATTTTTAGACTTTAGTCTCATTTTGTAATTCCTCATTATGGCTTTACGCTTTAGTCATTCTGGAAATACCCTCACATCTCTTCACACAGTATTGTCCTCTGCTTGTAAAAGACTCCCTGCTGAAGTATACGTTCCTCTGGGACCTCCTCCTTTATAATTCTCCTACATTACATCCAGAATATGTCGCCTTTCTTTGCTCCCTTGGCAGCATAATCTTACCTTATTATAGGCTTTATCAAGTTGAATTTAATTTGTATTTTTCTAGATGTCTCCACTATTATATGAGGCATGGAAAGAACTGCATGTGTATTATATTTTTACCCTTTGTTCATTTCTGTGTTCCTGCTCCTAGAACATATATTGATATTAGAATAAATTTACCATGTTTCTACTAAAGTATTTAAGCATTTGACAATTTTGGCTTTGCCTTAAAATACACTATTTTAAAATAATTTTGCATTAAAACGAATTTGATATTTTTCACTTGCTTCAACAATCATTTTTATATCTAAATAAAAATGTCTCATCCTGGACTTGTGTACATTTAAGCTGAACTACAAGTAAGATTTTTAATTCTTCCCTATACATATGACAATTAACTGAAACTTGCAATCACTTTTGAAAAAAGAAAAAAATAATAAACTGGGTAAATAAAAAATATATTCTTGTACCATTAACAATTTAAAAGAACTTTCTCTTTTACTTTCCTTTCTTTAAAAGGTTACACTACATTAACATTTAAATCATCAGTCACAGTCAGGATTAAAATCTGCATCAATTATTTCTTAAGAAAAATGTTTATGTTACACATATTCAACAGATATCTCTATATAAAAATCTTCCTGTAAAGTATGGAACCATGCTTTTAGACTTTTTTTAGCCTTATCTACTATAAATTCAAGCACACCTAGCTGGTTTCAAGGTTTAAATTGGCCATTCCATTTAAAAGGCCATATCTAAAGTTTTCATTCTCCCCATAGCAGCAGCAGTTTGGTTTCTGCTCCCTGCCTATCCTACTGCATCTGTCAATAGAATATATCACAGGGGATCACAAAGCATAATCTTCTCAATTATTATCTCTATCTCTGAGGCTAAGGACAAGGTGTTTCATATTCCATTTACCCTCTTGTCGAACATCTGTTTCAGGTGGTTTATATTCACGCTTCAAGTATTGTTAATTCTTTCTCATATTTCTTTTTGACACTGAGGCTGTGGACATTAATCCTGCCATGACAATGTTTTGTTTTATTTTTAAATGTATTTACCTCCTTCAGGTGTTTGGCTTTTATTTCATGCGGTCTTCTTCTTCTTCTTCTTTTTTTTTATCTTCTACTGGAAAATTGTTTCTATTCAGTCCGATTAAGAGAAAAATTTCCTCATGAAATTTACATTTAAATATTTAAAACTGTATACCAGACAAGACCCTCTTACATTTTTAGTTCTAGATAGTATTTGTTCTCAAGCTTTATACAAACAAAGGTACATATACACATATATTTGCATGTGTTTATTTCTCTTGGTAAAATATTTAAGAAGGGCATTTCTTGGGTCATGTATTAGGTTTATACTCAAATTTATAAGAAATTAAGATATTTTATAGGAAATTTTTCTCCAAAATGGTCATGCAATTTTCATTCTCACCATTAATATCTGAGTCGTAGTCACTTCAGATTTGCATCTGAAAATACTAATAATGCTAAAAGATTTGCATCATCTTTTAGCATTATTAGTATTTTTTAATGTTGTCGATTCTAATGGGTCATGACACATCTTTTCATGTGTTACAATTTACCAACAGGTGAATAAATAAAACACATTATCAGAATTAAAAAGAAACAAACCTTTGACATATACAGTAAGATAGCTAAATCACAAACAGTATGTTAAATAAAACAGACACGAAAGACTGAGTGTGATCTAATTCCATGTATATGAACTTCTAGAAAACGTAAACTAGATCAATGGTTTTCTGAGTTTAAGAGTGGAGGGGGTATTGTCTGGAAAGAAATTCAAAGAAAAATTTGGGTGATAGAAGTATTTTATATATTGATTGTTGTGGTACTGTCACAGGCATCAAAACTCAACAGCTCATATAATCTAAATAGGTAATGTTTTTGTACCTAAATAATGGCTCAAAGATTATTTAAAATATTTTGAAAAGTGAAACATGCAATTATAAATAGTTGAAAGAAGATTAGTGAACTAGAGATGGACTTTTAAAAAAATACCCCAAAACAGCACAAAAATACAGGAAAAAAGATATCAAAGCATAAGATGGACTAATATATATCTAATATATATCTATTCAAATTCCTGGAGAAAATAGTAATAATGGAGGAGAAATACTATTTGATGAGATAATAATGATATTTTTTAAAAAGAAGGTAATAATTTCTTAGATAACAAAACATATTAAGAATAGGATAAATAAAGATAATTCATATTACATGGATAATATTAGACATGCTAATAAATATATAGAATTCAAAATATAATAAAACTCTTAAATGAAGCAAAAGACAGAAAGTCAAGGACAATCATACTGTTAGTAGATTCCTCAACTATTAATTTTGGAAAAGAAATAATAGAAACAAGTAGTTAAATTTGAGATTACACTGACTGAATAAATAAGGATGATATCTAATTTATTTTACCAAAAATGTATAGAATTAATTTTTCAGGTGAACATAACAGGCAAATGGGTGAGAGTGGTCTTATGGACTGATATGTGTCCCCCTGAAAATGCATACATTATGTTGAAATCTTAACTCCCAATACCTACGAATGGAACCATAATTAGAGACAGAGTCTTAATAGAGGTGGTGTAGAAACTAAAAAACTGTGTACAAATTCCCTCTGTCCGCGACTTACAGAACTTCTATGATGTCAGTCTAGTCCACCCTTGGCTTTTAGAAATTCAGTAGAGGAATGAGGTCTGGTCAACCAGGGGAAGACCAATGCCCCAGCTGGAAGACAGTCGAGCAGAAACAGCAAATACATACTAGTCTTTTTGTTCTATTCAGGCCTTCAACAATTGGATGAGCCCCCACCACCCCTTTCCACCCCTCTACCCCCGTGCTAACATTGGGTAGGGCAATCAGCTTTACTCAATTTACAATCAAAATGTTAATTCTATTCAGGAATACCTGCACCGACATACCCAGAATAATGTTTAACTAAATATCTGGGCACCTGGCAGCCTAGTCAAGTTGACACATACAATTAACTATTATAGTTACCAAGGAATAAAATATATTGAATATTATCAAAGAATCACTTAGTATTCTTCTTGTAGTAAAGATTTTGAATTCACAAAAAGACATTAATTTCAGTGAATAAGGTAGATTAGACTTAAACTTTTAATCAGATATTTCAAAGAACATTTATTCGAAATCTATAAATTGATAACTTTGAGACTTTAAAAGAAGTAAGAATTGATTCTATGAGCCCGCTCCTTTTCCGGGTAAATTATTCATACCTAATTATAAGGTCATATTGCTCTATGAAAGGGGCATGGAACAATGATGCTGTAAAATATGTTAAATTTTTCTCACTATATACTATGATTTAAATTACTAAATGTTGAAACATTGTGAGCAGTGAAACTTTGAAACTTACAAATTATGACTAGTTTGTTTTAATAAAGTTTAACTCAAAAGAATTCTTAATTTATTAAAATGCATTGGTAGGTATCAACAGAGTTCAGGAAAACCACTTTAGTTTGGTGCAAATTCTCTTCAAAGGAAAAGGGGCTCTTTTATATATTTATCTACCTATTTTTAAGCCTAAGTACTTATTTTACTTTGTCATTGAAAAACCTTAACACATTTGAACTGATATTACTAGTCTTCATCTATTTGGTGTTTCTCAGAATTCTTTATTCTGTTTTCTTCAGAATATGTTAAATGTCCTAATATGTTTAGTTAACTTAATGTGGATATAGACCAAAAAATAAATGAACTTATTTTATTTATCATAGTTGAATCATTGCAGCTTTCCTGGCAGGTATTACTTGGGGAAATGAATCTCAGCTTTTCTCTACATATATCCAGTAGAGCCTTGCCTCCGTATTAGCAGACTAGGTGAATTCAGTACTGTTTTTACTATCTAATATTTTAAACTCGGCATGTCTCCAATGGAGTAAAACTGGATCAAATGTAAAACCAATCCTGTTTGAACAATTTTACACTGTCATGCGTGAAAGTGCAGGAAATAACCGGAAAATGAATGTTATAATTCACTTTTCCCCAGGAAGATAATTTTAACACAATCCCTTACGAATATCATTTAAAAACTTTCAGATAATCCTCAAGTAAATTCTGTGTGGTGAGTTCTGCTCTCTATGTGCATATGTAAAGCATTATAAGATAAGAGTAGGAACCATAAACTGGTAACTTGTAAATTCATATACCAGGGATCCACAGATTTTACCGAAAGTAGAATACAGTTTTATGAGGGGGCACCAGCATATTAAAACTACACGTCGGGAAAAATAAAATGGTTAAATATTTGTTTAATGGAAAAAGACAAAATGTAAATGTTGAACAAGAGAAAATGAGAAACGAAGAGGAGAAGAAAAGAGAGGAGGGGAGGGCAGAGGAGGGAGAAGAGAGGAAAAAAGGAAAGATGGAAATATTAATGAGATTAGAAAAAAAGGAAAGGCGCAGTCCAGGTTTGGGTGGTAAAAAAAATCACAACAAACAAAAAACACAACTCTGTGTGTCAGGTTTCAGTGGACCAGAATAATTTCAGGAGAAACTGATGATCTGAAGTACCAAAAAAAGAAGAAAAAAAGTAAACCAAATAGAAAATCAATTTGAGGCAGTTCATAACTAGGAAGTTGTCATAAACTGACATACGTGGAACTTAAGTTAACCTCCATTAAATAAATGTTTTGACTTGTTTTTCAGGTAGTTACGTCTGGTGCCATGGTCCTGGCATATCTGTATTAATGCATCTGTGTCTGATGAAGAAGCAACTGTTTATGTGTTATGCTCACACATATGCCAGAAGTTGTTTTATCTACTAATTTATTTATTCAGCTTGTCCTAGATAGGTATGATAATTATATTAGCTTAAACATTATAACATAGTTTCTTAAATTGGATTCTGTCTTATAATCACATATTTAAAGATAAGCAGGCTATTTTTATTTCCAGTCCTATCCATATTAATTTACCCACACTGTCAGTGCATGTAAGTAAAATGGTGGTAAATGAGATAAAAACATAGAGTGATATTAACTGAGACATGTTACTCCTAAAACTTTCCTAATGATATTTATTTCTAGATTCATTAAGAAAATTTTAATGAAAAAACATCAACAGAAATAACTTAGCTCATTTGTTATTTGAAACATAATGCAGAGACTTCATATTCAAAATTTCATTGCCACTAGCCTTCAATAAAAATTTCCAAATAGTGAATCTTTTATCATTTGTTAAGTTAAATTAAAAATAAAAAGTGACATATAGATTTTTATAGTATAACAAATAGTGGAAACCTGTTATATTTTATTTAGATCTTTTTTTTTATTCTCCCAATTTTAAAAGAATTTTTCAAAGTTTTCTATTTTTAAAATTCAATGTTTATTATCTGAAGATTTAATAATGCCTAGCGTCAAATTTTCTTGCAGTAGATCACTGGTCAAAGAAAATGTCAGCAGCCTTCCCATTTTTCCTGAATTTTTGCCAATAGAATGTTGACGTTTTGGCAACACCAGGCTTACACCTTGACAATGAATCATGATTGGTCTAAGTCAACTAAAATTCTGATGTTCTTCCTTTTCTTCCTATTCCTTGTGGCTAAGAGCGACCATGTGACCTAGTTCTAGCCAATGATACATAAAGGGAGTCTTTCAGAAAAAGTCTTTTCAGAAAACTTTTGCTTTCCTAGAAAAGACATTCTGGCATCACTTTCAATGAATCCATTTTATTCCTGCTTTAAATACATATATGAGGCCTAGACTTTTAACATACATACATCTTGCAAATACAAATAATATAATCTGAAGTCATTTGCAAACTCGGTGTTGAATTGCTGAATAGACATTACTAGCCACACATAGACAACTTCTTGACATTGGAAATATTAATCTTTAAGCCACTATCAATGAGGTTTTTTCTTCCTTTGCTTTCCAAAGAATTTCTCTCTAATTTAATCACTGAAACTTGGCAAAAGTATTAATATTACAATACTGGTATTTGAATATGCAGATATAGATCTACAGATAGATGATATAAGTAGATATAGATTAGATACAGATATAGATGATATAGATGTAGGTTAGATATAGATATATAGATGATATAGATATAGATAAAGATATAATCTCCTGTATCTAATATGTATAAACCAAATACCAGTCTCCAAATTTAGTTGTTTTTTGTTTTTTTTTTTTTTTTCCTTGTATAAATCTCTCAGTTAAGTCCCTGCCATTCTCAGGCTCCAATACTCTCATATGCTCTGATATTTCATCAACATCTCAACCATTCATATTTATTTAGTTTTATTAGATAGCTGATATGAAATTAAACTAAAATATTTTTTTCTATTGTAAGAAATGTCATACTTATTTTGAAATAATATTGCCATGAATAAAGGAGGCCAAGTGAATTGAAAAGTTATAACCACTCAGTCCATTGCATTATCCTAATTTGAAAGGTACCCCTTGCTCTGAAGAACGTGGTAGGTGGTGACCACTGGAATTATTTGTGGACCAAACTGACAAGCCACTCAGCATTGTCCAAGAAACTTAGAGGAAGTACCCAGTTTTTGATAAAAGTTCAGTTGATTAAACTGCTACCTGCAACTAAAAAACAAAATTCGGGGCAAGA
>NW_006442103.1:7584647-7622771 GCF_000325575.1 Pteropus alecto | reverse complement strand
AAACATATATTCATATATTTATTTATATCAGTGTTCATAGGCTATATTTGATGTGGATGTGTATTTGTGCATGTGTATAAGTATTTGTAGTTTTGTGTCATCTGATTAGTGAATATTTCGGTCATTGCCTATTACTACTATTTCTGAAATCTCAGTACTCCAGTATACTTAAAAAGATCTAATATCCTGTCTAAATACTAAATATTTCTTTTAGTTCATATTCCTTTTTAAATTTATTTGAACTTTTTAGTCAGTTATACCAAGTTTAATCTAAATATGTTGAAGTTTATAATTTCAACAAACTCATTCTTTTTGCAGACAAATATGTAAAATATATGTATTTTATTATTTTATCAATTCATATAATTTCAAGAATGTGCTTAATTATTGAAACAGTAATGGGAAAATATCGAACAATATTTATCAACATCAATATTATCACATCAAAGTCATTATAATTTGAATTAAAATAATAAACAAATCAAAAACTAGACGTATTTGAACTTTTAAAGATCTATTTTTGGCAGTATTTTCAAATACTTAAAGGCTTTGGATAACTAAAGACAAGTACAGCTAAAATTTTTCGAGCTTTATTAAATATACAAATTAATCTCATAGCATATTTAACTCAATAAACATATTTCTCAAGAGAATTGTAAAACTCCTCTATGAAACTTCAATAAACCTTGATATCTGATGGGCAAACTAACAAAACTAATACATTTTAGAATTTGTTCTTAGTCAAAATCTAATGACTTCTGTTTGCTGCACTTATCTTTAAAGTAATTATAAAAGGATAAATCGGTATTGGTAATCTGTATCTATCAGGGAACCTTGTTGATTTTGAGGAACAACAATGAAAAAAAAGATTTTCATTTTGCTGAACTAAACATTTATCATTAAATCACAGGATTGAAAAAAGATTAAAAACTAATTAGGTGTAAATTATGGATTATAGGGTCTCAGTTTTATTAATACCAAATCCCACCAGTATTCAGGAAGAATATTTATTTGTTAATAATATTTATTAATTTGTGGTCAGAAGCAGTACATAGTTGTTCCTGCTTGCTTTACTAAAATAATATTTCAGGAACATTTAGAGTCTCACCGGTGTTTAGATATCAATTCTGAAATTCTTTTCAAAGTGCAATTTAAAGATGAAGTGCCATGCTGTCATCCAATGTAAAAAAATACATTTAGTTGAAAGCTATCCTGTGGTGGCCTTGTGGGTTTCCAAAGGACAAAACCAGAACTTTTTATCCTTAAGTCTTACTAACATACATGATCATTTAGTCTATTCATCCTTATTCCTCAACGTTTATGGAACAGAACTGCTCGCCTCCCTCACTATGCTCTTTACCTTAACCAAGTGTTCATCATTATATTCACGAATTTCGGCAAGAATCTCCAAAATGGTTTCTCTTTCAGGATTTTCCCTTTATAATTCATTCAATCTAATGCTCCCTGACTGTTCTTTCTAAATTACAAATCTGAGAATGTTACACTCACATTTAAATTATGTCAGCAGCTCTTTATCCTAAATAAAATCCTTTTGCACTCCTGAGTAATTTGGACCCTGCCTACACCTCCATCCTTATCTCCTGTGTGTGATGCATCATGCTTTAAGGTTGATGAACTCTTGTGTTTCCTGAACATATGACATTATTTTAAAAAGGTATTTTGACAAGTGACACAGAAGCTAATTTTCAGAAGATAAACATAACCTGGTATACATTCATCAACTTTACCAAAATATGGAGTTTTCCCTAAACAACTCACACTCTCATACTTTGGAACATGTCATTCCCTTTGCCTGCAATGCTTTTTACCTACATTCATCAGTATCTGGCTTGAACTTGTTTTTCTAGTTCACAAGCCAGTTTTTTTTAAAGAAATAGTTTGTTTTGTCACCAGTGTAATTAGAGTATGTTAATTATATACTTTAATAATTAAAGTATATCTAAATTTCTTTTTCTCACTTCCTGAGAGTGTGTGTATATTCTTTTAAATGGTTTTATCCATTGTTCTCCCTTTTCTACATTATATAACTAGAACACTATATAACTAAAAATAAATTGAATTAAAGATCTAGTTTAGATTATTAATGAGATTTAATCTATGACCCAATATACCTCAAGTATCTGAGTTAATCAGGCTGTAGTGTTATTTCTTGAAATGTCATTAACAAATTTTGGATGAATTATCATGGTGGTCTCTTGAAAAGAATTGGGATATTGCTACCTCCTTTTCTGTTCCCCAGAAAAGTTTATTCAAGATTGCATTTCTTTCTTGTGTAAATGATTTAAAAATATATTGGATTGGTAAATTGTATTTTTCCAGAGATTTTTCTATTCTATATACATTGTCAAATGTATCAGTGTAGATTCATTTATACTATTTTCTTAGTATCCTTTATAGGTTTTTAAATCTGTAACAATGCCTCTATTATATTTCTAATATAGTTTGAATCCTTTTATTTTTTCTGTAGCATATTTTTTTCTGAATCATTATTGTTAGAGTATTATCAATTTTATTAATTAATCTCTTCAAAGAATCAACAATCAACTTTATTGACTATTTTGTATTTTAGGATATTTTCTTATTTCATGGACTTTTGCCCTCATATTTAATATTTCTTCTATTTTATGTTTTTTTTTTGTTTTTTTTCTTACTGTTACTTTTCTAACTTATTTAGATAAAATTTAAATAATTGACTTTCACCTTTTCTTCTTTCCTAACATATAAATTTAAGACTATGTATTTCTCTTAATGGACTCTATTGGCCCAATTCCCCAAATTTTGATGTATTTTTTAGTTCTAAAAAACACATGCTATAATTTGGACTTCTTCGACCAATGAATTATGTAGAAATGCTCTTGTTGGTTTTAGAAATATAGCTTTTTAAGTTACCTCTTCTGTGTTAATTCTATTGTGGTCAGAGAATATATTCCAAATAATTTCGATAGTTTGAAATTTGTTGAGGCTCCTTTTTTTATTTCATTAATGTTCCACATACACTTGAAAAAATGAAAGCTCTGTCATTGTTTGGTGCAATGTACTATCTTATCAATTAGACTATGTTTGATTTTTTTTGTTTTTAATTTTATCCATGTCTCTACACTTATTTTCCTGCCCTTTTGTATCAAAGAAGTATTGTTAAAATCTCACACAATAATTGTGGATTATACCATTGTTTTTCTTGATACTATCAATCTTGTTTACATATTTGGAAGCTATGATAGATACATTTAGCATTGTAATATATTCCTAATCAACTTTTAATTATAAATATTACTATTTATCACTGGAAGTACTTCTTGCTTTAAAGTGCAATTTATCTTATATTAATGTAGTCTCCACATATAATTTGGATAGGATTAATGTAGCATATCTTTCATCATTTTAGGGTCAATCTTTCTGTGTTCTGTATTAAAAGCATGTTTCTTCTGAGCAGCATTAAAGTTATTTTTCCATTAATTCTGACAATCTTAGCCTTTTATTTAGAATATGCGCTGCAGTGATATTTAAACTCGTTACTGGCATATTTGGGCTTATTTTTATTTTTTCTCTATTTTATCATTGGCCTATCTGTTTTATATATTCCCTATTCCTCCATTTTTACTTACTTTTCAATTAACAAAAGGTTTAATAATTCAATTTTTATTTTAACACATTAGTTATAAGATATTTTACAACTTTTAACAGTTTTCCTGTGGATAAAAAAGCATTTTATTCACTTTCAACACTTCTATTTTTATTGGAAAGGAGAAACCATGCGTTTAAGAACATACACTTGTGTCTTATGCACTGATCCTTCTCGCCACATCGTTTGTTATTTTCAGTGCTTCACTTTGAGTATCTTCTACGTTTTGTCTTATAAGTAATTAATATCTTGAACAATGTACTCAAACTGCTGTGACAAACATTAATAAAGATTTCAATTTTAGATATTTTGTTTTTCTTTCTGAAGTGGTCATTAAATTTTTTTTAATATAAATTCCAATTTTCTAGTAAAATTCTCTGTTTTCTCATCTAATTTTATCATCTCTACCTCTATTTTCTTACTCTCATAATCAAATTATTTGAAAGTTCTTTATGCTAAATCTAATTTCTGAATCAACTATGGATCTGCTTGAATGTCTATTTCTTCTCTCATTTATAAGTCATATATCTTTGCTTCCTCTCACATCTTAAAATATTTCACTGCACACCAAATAATGTGTATAAAAACATACACATACTACGATAAAAAAGATGTGCTATGGACACAATGGACTATTACTCAGCCATAAAAAGGTAAAGATATTTAAGATATAAATATATAAACAATATTGAAAATGATAGATGAAAAGTAAAAACATGAATATTTGCATTTGTTTTGAAAACAACTAACCAAAATAAAGTCTACATATTATAGCTATCGTATCACTTAATTCTGAATATGGGCCATCATACAAAATTTAATTCCCCCAAATTAATAGCTAAAATTTTTTTCCAGTAATTAGATGCACTAAACTCTGTTCTAGGGGACTTATGTGTTTTAATCACTTATTCCTCACAATAATCTAATAAGATCAGTACTACTATTATCTCCATTTTGCAAGAGAGGACACCGAGGTTCAGAGATGTTAGATAACATCCCCCAAACAAGAAAGCTGGCAGTGGAAATGACAGTTAGTTGTATTTTGTCAATTTGGGTCAAGATTATATGGGCTCATTCATTTATCTGTTGCAAAAAAAGGCAGTAGATGTATTACATTGGTGGTTTGACTATTTTGGCTTAAAGTGTATTAAAGGCATGATTCAAAAATGTTCATTGTTTGGCAAATCTGATTGTATCTGATTAACCTATCCTAAAATATAACAACTACTGCTTTTTTTATTTTTAATCAAGGGGATACTTTACAAATAACTGGATCAAAATTTGATGAAGTGTTCCCAAATTGTATGATAAAGTTTGAATTACTACTTTTTTCTAATGTATGATAAAGTTTGAATTACTACTTTTTTCTAATTAGAAACTTTCTCTGGCCTTTTCTACAAAAAAAGAAAAAAATTAAAATGGGTGAATTCTCAAACTCCCCTTAACATTCTCTATGTGTGCATCACTTGTGTACTTTATCCAACTCATAATTCAGCACCTATTGGTAATCTGTACATTGGAAATATGATTAGAAAGTGTTGTGCATTATCCTGATCTCTACGGAACTGAAAATCAAAAAAGTATAACTTCCATCAGAAAGGTATAAAAGAAAAGGCCCTAGGGAAATTTTGCAGAAGCTAATTAATTCTGCCTGCCACAATAATGTCGCAATATTCCCATTATAAAGCTTCTTTCTGAAAATTAGATGTTAGTTTTGAAGTGATAATATATTAAAATGTATGCAAATTATCTCAAATAGTCACTAACTAGTATGGATTTCCATTTCATTACAACAGTTACAGGTTTTAGAGAATCAAATATGCAAACACTGGTTGAGCTAAGGAAAATATTCTTAGGCATGATTAATTGCCAAATTCTTTTATCTGAAAGAATCTTAATAAAACTAATTTCATTAAGATTATTTGTGCTCATTTAAATTAGTGAATTGATACACTTAAATTAAAATGGACTAAAGCATAACAAAGGGTTTAGTAAGACCAAAGTATTTCTTGTAGTTATTTAGGATGAAATGATCACCTCTAAAACATGCTATTAATTAAAGAATGTTTTCAAGAATTCATTATAGTGCGCTGCTCAATTTATGTACAGCATTTAGCCTAAAAATGACAATTGATAAAACGATAGAAATACTGGACATTTTTAATATATTATTATTTTAAGATTGGGTAGCAATATGATGTGGAGAAGAAAGCCCTGGTTTTAGAGTTAAGACAAAACTAACTTCAAACCTTGATTCTCACTCAGTGTGTAAAAGAAAAGGGAAAAGTAACTGTCATTGCTATAATCTTATTGATCACTTACTTTGTTCCAGATGTTGTCCTGAGTGCTTTGCATGTAATTTATAAACAAAAAGTGGTCAGTAGTCATGTAGCCACTAGGGAAGCAACTTGAGCTATACCTTCCCACCAATGAGAAACAAAATGGTTGGAACAGTAAATGCAAAAGAGATGTAACGAGAGTTACAGAAAGTCCCCAAAACTGGACACATGTATCACTTTGAAGAACTGTCCTCTGGTTGACCTGTCCTTGTTACCATACTAAACAACACACCCACAAGTCCCGTGACAGATCTGGAGCAGCCCATAAAAGGCCAAAAAAGGAATGGGAACTCAGTTTTTGGAGCTCCCCACCCCGGTCTAGGAACACTTATGAATATTCCTCCCCTCTATTAAAGTTAACCCAGCCCCAAACCCCAAGAGCCCATAAAAACCAAATGACCTAATGGAGCCACATCCATTCTCTTTTGGAGTGTTCTCCCTTGGTGCATCAAGGTTTCACTTTAATAAACCTTCCTCTCTACAAAATTGTCTGCCCACTCCCTTGATTTCTATCTTGAGAAGGGCAAGGACCTCCTTTTTTTCTCAATGTGCCCATAACAAAAAGAAATAGAATTTTCAGTAATCAAGCAAAATTTGGAAAAATAAACCCACTTTAGGGTGAAAAAACTATAGAAGGAACTGAACAAGAAAATAATCAAAGATTATTTTTTTCCCTTTTTAATTATAGTTCAGTATATCCTGAATTAGGCTTAAAGGTGTGTGTGTGCGCTATTGTGAAAAATGTCTTTTTTCTGAAATTCCATAATTTCATTTCTCTTTTTATGTAAATATAGCTGAGGATAGACAGAAATGTATTTAGAAGGCACCAAATGCCAGAATTATGTAGAAATAGCTACATTCTCATTATTTAAAAAAATTAGAAATTGTTCTATTTTCTGGCATTCTTGAAAGCAATTCCTTTGGGATAATTGGGTGTGATCTCCCTAAAGCTTCTCTTTCAATGATTAGTTTTAATGAAAATACTGACTGATACAGAGTCCTGTAAAACAGTACATATAAATAACATTAAAATCTTTAGCTCAAACAGGGGAACACCTTATGTGAAATGCATACACAAAGGATCATTCTAGAACAATGAAGAGAACTCTCCTAGCTACACTATTTGTTAAATGTTAGGAATTTTCTGTAATGTGAATTGTGTAGAAGTCAGATATTGGTCTAAACATATGAGCTAATTGTTACTGTAACAAGAAGTTTGACAAATGGTTCTAGGAATAGAGTTTGTGAATAATGTCATTTTGAATTAAAGCGTGGTAAATAAAAGAGGATAAAGGACCCTGAATCACCAGAGTGAGCTCAGGCAGACAGTCATTTGGAGTTTGTTAGCATCGTTGAACAATTTGACACTGTGGAACCTGGAAGACAGTCCTACACACTTAAGAATTTAGAGTGGTGGAATATTGTTATGTGGAATATTAAATTACATAATGCGAAAGTAAAGTCATTGGCTTTTTCATAACAAGCTTTAAGAATAAACTATAAATTCTAGGTAGTGAGAAACTAGTCTACATGTCAAACAATAATAAATGATAGAGGGCAGTGAAATGAAGATATGCCTCCCTCCCTACGTATCAACAACAATAAACAAATAAATATATAAGCAAAGACTTATTCAGTCATGTAACCAGGCATATCACTTATGTTATAAATTAACTGAGAATTCTCATTATACTGGCATCGAAACAAAGAGTTTAAAGATTCAGATTTCACAAATAAATACAAGTGCTCACATTCTCACTAACAAGATTTGCAGCAAAGAAATGACAGAAGAAAGATTTATTAGAAGGTTAAAAATAACATTTAGTTCCTATGTTGATTATTATACCTATCATTATTGATGTATTTTATTATTTTTTGCTTATATGGAAAAGATCCATGACCACTACTCTAAGATTTGCACTAATATTTTATAAGAATATTTTCTCAAACAACTATAAGTAATTTAACCTTCCACGGTTGGAGAATTTTGTGATCTGAAGCTAGTAAGTGAAAGACAAAAGCTTCTTATCAGGAAATTAAGGAGTTGGTTGTCACTGATAACTGTAATTTCTTTAAAATGACTTATTGTAATTCTCTTGTGATTACATAGTTAATATGAAAACATTCAGCAAATATACATGGTTTACAGTTGAAGATTCTTTTGAATTAGAGTTAAAAATACCAAAGGTTTTGTTTTGGCTAGATATTTTTCAATTCTATTTATTTGCTTTTACAAAAATTGAAACTCCTAAAGTGTACCAATAATAATAATAGTATTGAGGGAGTTCATGAATGAATTGCAAAACAAACTAACTCTATAATAAGTTACTAAATGTAAGTATCTTTTTTTCCCCCCAGGCTCATATAATATAATGGAAATTATATGTATCTAAAGAAATATTCCTTTTGAACTTTCAAGATATTCTTTTATAATTTTGATATTGATATGAAGGTGATTTTCACATTTGTATGGAAACTCTTCCTTCCCAGTGACCTGTGTACACAAAGCACCTCAACAACTCACTCACACATCCTGGAGTTTCTAATTATAAGTGCCTGCACTTTACCTAAAATCCTTTAAAAACAAACTCTGGAAGCTTACCATCTTCCAACTTCTCATTTATTTTTATATAAAAGATATACATGACTACTTTCCCAAGATTTGCATCCTCTAATACATATGTAGATCACCTTTTCACTGTTTATTACCTCTGCTGTGACCTCACTCCCTACGTTATTCTTTGATTTCATATAGTTCATGATCTTCACTCCTTTATCTTTATCTTCAAATCCCTTGTGCATCTGTTTACCTACTTAGAAAAACTCCAAATCTGGCTAAACTCAATTTATATTTTTTTACACAAAGTCTGAACTCCACCAATAGAACATAACTGAAGTAGAAGCAAGCCAGATTAATTGGTTTTACATTAAATTTACTACCACTCATTTCAAGGAACCCTCTGCTGAAACCTCACTTCAATTCTCTTAATAAACTAATTCTTCCAGTCTCTAAAATATTTTATACATGTTCACTACTCGAAACTTCATATACCCTTCCTACCTCAACATTTTTATAACATCTTCACTTATTATTTTGTGACTAAAGTAGAAGCAATTGTAACTACCTGGTCTTACTATCTCCAAACTCCAAACCCATTGGTGTCATTATTTATGCAATCTTCCCCATCCTCCTATTAAATAGATAAACTGTCTTGTCTCCTTTCTAAGGCCACATTTTACACTCGTGAATTTGAGTATCATCTAACACAGACTTCATTCCAGAAATAATCTCATTATTCCATATAACGCACAATTTTCCTTCCCTTCTCTTCCTCTTTTTTTTTTGACATCAGCATAGAAGCGCGCTCTAATATGTTGTTATTGCATAAAAAAAAATAAAGCCTATAAGAATATCTTCCACTTCAATTAGTACTCATTTCCTTTTTATAAGCAACTTAAAATTAACTACTCTTAACTATTTACCACTCCAGTTTTCATACCCAATTCTCTTTTCTCTCCAAAGAAAAGTTTATTAGTAATGTTCTGTTCACATCTCTAATGGCTTTCCTTTTCTTAAATAAAAGGATTATTCCTCATTTTTATATATCTCTCAGCAGCCTGTGATCCAAGTGACACTCCATCTTGAGAAACATTATTCCTGTGGATGACAATGTACTACTATCTTCTACTGCCCTGTCGCTTTCACTGGCAGCTTTTTCATAATCTATCAGATTTTTTTTCTGTCATCTCCTTTTTTAATCCTAAATTTTAGAATCTCAGAATTTGTTCTTACCCTTACATATCAGCAGTCCCAAACTCCACCCTCGGGTACAATGATTCATTAGAATGGCTCACATAACTCAGAAAACCTATTATACCCATGCTTATGGTCACCTGTAGCAAAATAATACAGATTAAAATCAACAAAGACAGAAGGTACATAGGGTCCAAGCACAAGCTTCCAGTTGTTTATTCCAAGTGGAGAACTGCAGACAGAGCTTTATCCTTCCAACGGCAATGTGTGATAATATGTATGAGTATCAGTAAGCTCTTCGAGCCTTGGTATCCAGGATTTTTATTGAGAGATCATCATATAGGCATGAAATGCTGGAGTAACTGACCTTAGTTATTCAGTTTCCAGCTTCCCCAGAGGTCAGATTGACAAGTCATGACCCAAGGATACCATAAATCATAGTTAACATAAACTATCTAGTTCCCAAGTAGACAAAGACACTCTTATCGTGAAGGTATTCCAAATACTTAGAGCTTAAATCCAGCTGGTCAAAGGTTAGTTTGCTATTGTTGTTTGTTTGTTTGTTTGTTTGTTTTGAAAATGCAGGGTTTAAACATCCTAAGCCTGTGGAGTTAACTCTTTGCCGCACATGCTCTTTTTCACCTATACTTACTTTCTTGCTTACCCTTTACTATTCTATGATTTAAACACTATGTATGTGCTAGTAACAACAAACTCCACTCCACATATCTCCCCTAAACTCCAGAAAGATAAGGGTTATTAATTATTAAAGATTTAATGATAGGCTGTAATATTTCTCTAATTTTCAGCTTCAGTGTCTACACTCTTGCTATATAACCTTGCTACTGATATAATAAAGCTCTCCACTTCTTGACTTTGGGCTTTGCTATATGTCTTCTTTTGGTCAATGCAATGGGATAATAGTGACAGCAAGTCAGTTCTGAGCCTAGGCCTTAAACCCCTTCTATCTTTATTTGCCATAGAACATGCATGCTTTGGATTAACCTCCTAGTACCAGACACAATGAGCAGAGCTCTCTCTGGTCCATAGGCCTGCAGTGAAAATCAGAGCCACATCAGACTCTGCAGTCCGAAGCAGCAGAGCATCATAGCCTAGATCAGCTAAACCCAAGCAGATCCACTGATCCACAGAATATGTAATTGCTGCACTAAGCTTCTCAATTTCGGAATGGTTCATTTCTCAAAATTATTGTGAGAATTGTTGAATAATACATTATTTTTCATCTCTACTGGGAAGTAAAAATGAAACTAATAAGTTTCATGGATCTCTAAAATGTCAATACTATTTTGATTCTAAGAATAAGCAGCTTCTTAATTCTCCAGTTGCTCAAATTTCTTGTGTATAAATTGAAGCAACAGTAATACCTTTATCAGATTGTTTATGAGAATCATATATTAATTTATGTAATGTTCATAGTACGTTGTTCATAATAGTGACAAAAATATCAGTCATATTGGAATCATTTTTGTCAATGTTTTGTAATCTCAAACTTAAAGTTTAGTTTATCATTGATTTAGAGAATTCTAGATTCACATCTTCAACCTCTTTATCTTCAATAACATGTGAACATCTACCAAAATTAACACTTCAGTAAATAGGGCCACGATGTATTTAATGTCTCAAGCCACAGATTTAGCAGTCTCTGATTTTTTTTCCTTTTCTCATATTTCTCATTACTAAGTATTTGGGGTTTCATTGCTCTACCTCCGAGTCTTACTGTCAATGCTAATACACCTTTAATCTAAGACAACTTTATATATTAACAGGAATATTTCAATAGTTTCCAAACTGATTTCCATGTTTTCTGTTGTCCTCTCCCCCACTTAAGTGCCTCCACTTCAGTATTCAGTGTCACCTTCAAATATATCAATCAGAAAATATCACACTTATACACAAAATCATCTAATGGTCCTCCCTATCATTCACAATCAATCTAACGTCCTTACAAAAAATTCCGAACTTTGTAATCCAGTTTCCCTTTATACCTTTTCTAAAGGGAAGAGGTGAGACAGATGTTAAACGTAAATAATTACATAATATCTTAAAATAAAGGCAGATAGTGATAAATGCCATGTAGATAAAAATAGAAGATAAGAAAATAGGTCCTATGTGGTATAGGTGAAAAATTATTTAGATAGAGTGGGCAAGGAAGACCTTCCTTAAGACCTGGTGATTGACAAAATATTTAAGCAATATGAAGAACGAGAAAGAAACTGGTAAGCACTAATCTCTAAAGTCATAGCAGTGTTGACTGAGGGATTGCAGGATAACCTGTAGCTGGAACGGGCAAGATAATTTGTAGTTACAACACAACGAAGAATCAAGAGAGTGATAGGTAATGTGAGAGGCGATCAGGCTAAATTATACCCTGGGCAGTTAAATCTAACTTTCTATCCACTTTATGCTTGTAACCTTGCAACTTTAGGTATCTTAAAAAAAAAAAAAAAAAAAAAATCCACAGCCATGCTGACTGCTTCACTTTAGAATCATTATCATTAACCTTGAATGTATCCCAAATGCTACCTAAGATTCTTACATTGTCCTAGTCCATTCATTCTTTTACTCTCCTGGTCATTAATTTCATAGCCTTTTAGCTCTTGCCAAATCCCCAGCACCTACTTCCCTATTCTATCTCTCAGTGCCCAACCTCACTTTCTATTTCACTGAGAAAATTGAAACCGTAAGCAAACTCTATACATCCTACTGCTATGTCTACCTAGGCACTGGCATCTGTGCTGACATTCTTTAAAGTTGCTCTTGTTACTACAGTCAAATCTTTTTTGCAATAAAAAGCAACCTCTCCACTAATATGCTTGTTCCAATCATTGCTCTACACCCCTGAGCTAAGCAAAGATAACAGAAAACTATATAATAATTCTCTTGTTCATTCTGCATCAGTCGATGTTTTCCTCTTGACTGGATCTTTTGCATCCTCCTACATACACTTTAACAAAATCACTTGATTCCTTTCTGGCTACCACCATATTTCTTTCTTTCTCTTTACAGAGAGTCTCTGAGGTTTTCTCTAATACCTCTGTTCTCATTCTCTCTTTAACCTACTTCCTCCAGACTTTTGACTTGTACACTACATTAAAACTTCTCCTAATTAAATCACGAAGGAATCTTCTGTTGTTATATGGCTAAAATTCAGGTCTTCCTTTATTTGACTGATCGCCAATGGCTAAAATTCAGGCCTTACTTTATTTGACTGATTGGCAGTATATGGCCCAGATGCTTATTCTTTCCTTCCTGAAACATGTTCTGCACCTACTTTCAAAAACGCTTTATGGTAAAGTCCTCACTTAACCATTGTCAACAGGGTCTGTAGCTTTAAGCAAAATGGTGTGTATTAAAACCAATTTGACCATAGGCTAATTGATACAAACAAGAGTTAAGTTCCTATGACATTTCATCAATGTTATAATGAAACAACATTACCCGATGACCTGCTGTACTAATTGTCCTCCTAACTGTGCCTATTTCTTCCCAATCTCCTTCACTGGTCCTTCTTCATCATCCAATCTCTAACCATGGAGTTCCTTGCATTCAGTTCTTGGTTCTCTCTTCTTTTCTATTTACACATACTTATTTAATGAGGTTATCCATTTTCACATTTTTAGACATGATATTTTTACATTAATTTCCTTCAAATTTATATTCTGACCACTCCTTGAACTCCAGGCTCACATATTTGATAGCCTACTTGGTATTTCCACTTGAATGTTTACTTAACATATCAAAACCTGAAGTGCTGCTGTCCCCGCTAGTCAGCTGTCCCAGTTCTTTTCTCTGTTGAATAGACAACACCATTCAACTACTTTTTTAGGACAATAAATTTACAGACATTGTTGATTTGTTTCTTTCACATCCTATATTTGATCTATCACCAAACATTATAAGTTTTACCTTCTAAATATATTTAGAATATCCAATTAACCCATTTCCACAACAGCTATTGCTACTACTCTGGAAAAAGCAGCATAGCATCTTTGTTAAATCGTTTCAATTTTTTCCTAAATGCTACCCCTGCTTTTAACCTTGTCCTTTTTCAGTCAATTTTCAACATAATGTCTAGATTAATCCAATTAAAACATAGTCTCTTCCGCTCAAAACCCACCAACAGCTTCCTTTCCCAGTCATGATAAAAAAGAAAGTGTGAGCATTAACCTTTAAGGACCTGAAAGGTTCTCCCACCCTCAAAACGAATCTCCCATGAACTTCTTTTAATCACTCTGCTCCAGCCACACAGGAGTCACTTTTAACTTCAGAAACTTTGTCTTGCATTTTCCCCTCCCTGGAATCTCTTCCAATGATTTTCACATGGATCTGTCCCCTTGCCTCTTTCAGGTCAGTAATAACATATCATCATTGTGTGTGTTCTTTCTGACTGTGTTTATTTTCCAGCCTTGGCATAACAAAGTTCCACAATTTGGGTGACTTAAAAGAACAGAAAGGTATTCTCTTATGATCCTGGAGGCTAGAAACCTGAAATCAAGGAACTAGTCAAGCGTTAGTTCCTTCTGAGAGCACAGAGGGAGAATCTCTCCCGTGCCCATCTCTTAGTTTATGGTAACAGCCAGTAATCCTTGGCATTCCTTATCTTCTGGATGCATTGCCCCAATCTGTCTCTATCTTCACATGGCATTCTCCTTGTGCCTCGTTTCTTTACATAGTCATCCTTCTATGTCCCTTTTCTCTTCTGATAATGACACCACTCATATTTGATTAAGGGTACATTCTACTCCTGTATGACCTCATTTTAATTAATTTCATCTGCAACAATCCTATTTCCAAGTAAGGTCACATTCTGTGGCTCTAAGGATTACACTTTAACCTGCTTTTTTCTTGACAGACACAATTCAACCGAAAACACTGATCATCCCATCTAGAATTGCACCTGGCGTTCTCTGTTCCTTTTCCTAATTTATTTTTCTCTGTGATATATAACATCATCTTGCATACTAATATATTTTGTTAATTTTTTACATTATCCATTTCCTCCCACTATCTTAAACTCCATGAGGAAAGAAGTTTTGATTTATTTCTACTTTCAGTGGGAAAAAAAAAAATGTGGTGGTTGTAGAGTCATGATAAATATTTGTTTAATGATTGATAAATAAAATTGAAAAAGATTAATAAAAGAATCTCTGGACTATAACATACTTTATTCTAAGCAGTGAAAATATAATAAAATAAAAATCATATACAGTTTCATCTCTTTCTAACTCTGGAATACATTAAATATAGGTATATAAATCCCTATCTTCTTAAACATAGGTTGATATCATCAAAGCTTTTTCACCAACAATGTAAACAATATTCACATAAAATTCAAAATTTTCTCACCAAGATATGCTATTTATTATTCACAGCTAAAAAAAAACATTACCCTGCATAAAATTTGTACTTATAAGTATTTATTAAGTATTAAACCATAATCCATATTTATTTCTCTGACATGTGTATGATAACATAGATGATCAACCCAATGAAAAATCACTTGGTACTAATACTTTCTCCACGATCTCCCAAATTCCATGCCAGTAGTGAAAGCCCTAAAACTAAGAGTAATATGTAATATAATTTTATTTTCACATCATTGTCCATTTTGTTTTGCAAGTTTGCTGTTTCACGGGCATTCATGATGCTAATGGATTTTTTATTGCTGTACATGTTGTAGCCTGTAGAATTCTGAATAGGGCTTGGAACTATATATCACTTATGTTTGCTCAAAAGCAAAAAAAAAAGTTTGAGTTAATAATGAATTTCATCATTTATCAAGATCATCTAAAAACTATTCAGAAATACTCTATTTTTATGCCCTATCACTTTTATGACTGCAAGGTAATAAGATATATTAAATTTGCACAATGTCTTTTTTAATTAAACCATTATGAAATGTAAAGATAGAAAATTAGAAAAGAAAAAAAGCCATAGATAATTTAAAATTAATTAGATGTACACTCATAGATCTCTACTTTCCCACTTTTAAAATGATAACAATATGACAGATTTAGAGGAAAACTTTTTCCTTGAAATATTGGCTTTGTTCTTAATCATCTTACTGGACACAAATATGTACAGTAAAACGTGCTCCTTAAGATAAATAAGGCAAGTAAAATGTAGCATAATGAAGGTCATGTTTTCAGAGGGAGATTTGATCTGAATTCTCTTTTCTCTTTTTATTCATATGTACTTAGGCATATCACTTAACCTTTCTGGAATTTGGTTCCCTCATCAATTAAAATGGCAGACTTAACATTAGTTTAATGCTTTTAATATGCCTCTGAGGCTCTGTTCTAGATATTTTACAGACGTTATTTCATTTGCATACCATACTGCTGTGGTATATAATAGTATCTTGCTTTATGGACAAAGAAATCAAGGAAGTGTCTAAAAGGTAAAGCTGATGATAGGTATGTGGTTGTGGGGCTATGAATTTAGTTATTCTTGAGTGTTACTATGTGCCAATATATACTTATACATGCGTGTACAATATTTGATATAAGATGATATGGAGTGTGTATAAATAATACACTTATAATATACAGCACAAATTTTACTGTGCCAATTAGAAAGGATATAGGATGCCATGAAGTAGCAAACATTAATTGGAAAAGTTCTGAAAAAGCAGTTGCATTACTTAAAAAAATTCAATACTCTAAAGCTTCTATGAAGTTTGTATAAAATTAGTTTGAGTCTTGCAAATCGGGCTCCTCCTGTGAGTCACAGTGGTTTCTCATGTGACACAGGTAGGGAAGTACCTGAGGGAATAAAAAAGGCCCTGTGATTAGAGATTTCTTTTTACCTAGGGAAAATACAATTATGAAAAACCCTGTTGAAAAGCTTTCCAAAATCATGTGAAAGCCATAACCCTCTCTGGAAGCATGGAGAGGCATTTTGCTGGGCTTCACTTAAACTGCATGACAGTCAGAATCTGATTCTGGGAGAGACTTGATTTTTGTTTAGCTCAGCAGGCAGTTCAATTAAAACACAATGTTTGATTCAAAAGGGTCTGTTTTTATGCAGCTGTGGCTTTCATTTATGGATATTTAACTGTAGTATTTACTATTTTTCTCTGTCTATTCACGACATACATCTTTTTTAAGGAACTATATTCCATCATGCCTTATAAGATTTGTTTTCCTTAAAACAGCAATTTATTTCAATTACAAGACCACATTACATATGTTGCTCTGTTGTTCACAAAATCATCTCATCATAATGGTCAGTCAGATTATCTTATGATTTTTTTATTACTATGTCTCAAAATATCCCTATATGTATCTAAGACAGCTTAAGACAGAACATATTGAAGAAAAGAAAAATAATATTCATCTTAAATCACTAATATCTCATCCAAAATAATCTTTTAATTTTTATCCAATCTGGAGGGGAGTGCTTATTGAAAACACTTATCTTCTCATGTTATAATCATTTTTAAATTTGAAAGGCCCTGACTATGCTGATTCTTTTCTGGGAAAAAAAATGCATAGATTATTACTCTAGATTAGACTAGAGCAATAAGAAAACAAACATAAATTTCTTGATAAAGTCACAAATTGATATTGGATTCTCATGAGGAAATTTAAATTAATTTCATTATTTCTAAGTTGCAAAATATATTGGGTAACACATGAAAACCAGAGCAGGCCAGTTATTGCCTCTCAAGAGGCAAATTAATAAAGATTTTCTTTCCTACAGATTTTCATGTAGCATTGTAAAGTAAGTACAGGCCTAATTGACCTCGACTCTATCTATTTACTACCTCTTGCCCTGTATGTCATAGGAAATAAATAGAATTACAAATAAAATGGCAGAAACCCCCAACATTACTAAAAATTAAGGAAAGTTAATATAAAATGCAGAGAAAATAAGTCTGGTGGAAGACATGAATACTAGATTTATAATTACCCCCTTTGAGAAATAGTAATGTTACTAGAAGAAGAAAATGCCACAAGAAGCCAAATAATTCCCATAATACAAAAAGCAAGAGGTGCCGCTGAGGACATCTGGGACACATGAAGGAAAAACTCTCATGAGTGTGCCATTTTACTACTCGGAAGTAGCCACCTTTGAAATGCTAGCAATAGAAAGCATTGGGGATTAATTAAAGAGTACACCACAGATCTAACCACATATATCAATACATCATTAATATATTAATGTAAATTTACAGCAACTGGCAGAGCATTATAAATTTTAGAGGAGGGTTTCAAGAATTACCAAAGTAAAGAATAATGAGAACAAAGGAAAATCCACTCGTCCCATTGATCAGGACGACACTGGTTTTTTTCTTTAATTCAAGGAAGAGTAAACAAACAAGAAAATAACAAGCTGAGACTGAGAAGAAATCACCACAAAAAAAGGTAAGGATCTAGAATTTCCTTTAGAGTTATGTCTCCTTGAGATCTAGAGCGATGTAAAGGACAGAAATATTTTGCCTAGAAGAATTATTGGTGCCACCTTTACCACACAGAGCCTCTAAACATAAGGAATACCCCATTTATAGCCCCATTTGGAAACTCTTATATAAATATATAAACTTTAGTTATACCATTTCGATTGTCCCATTTCACCTAGCAATCATTAGGACTTACAAATGTCACAAGAGGAGACTTTCTGTATCCTGATTTGTTCAGAGACCTTTGCCTTAATCAATCATGACTTATAAATAGAACCATAGCATCATCGGTTTCAGGAAAAAATATAAAATTTAGTATTAACTGATGGTAAAAACATTTCACAAAACAGAACATGTTATGTATACCTTTAAGTGAAAATTTATCTACCAGAAACCTAAAGCAACATCAAACTTAATATTAAAACAAGACTCAGAGGGTCTGGGGGTTTCCCTGAGAATGAGCCTTGTCATGGTTGGGGGGCGGGGTGATGAATAAATTAAATAAGGTGTGTTTGAGACTTTTTGTGACACTAGAATCCTCTGCCCCAATATTCACCCAACATCCTAAATTCATATGAAGTAGCACAAAGTAGAGTTTAGAATTTTACCTCTCTCATCAGATCCGAGCGACCAGATAACAATGTAATATATACCAAGAATGGTACCCTTGCAGGAAGCAAGCAGAATATCCGAAGAGCACAAACACCATGCAGAACCACAGAAAACTAAATAACTAAATTTATATATAAGGCAGAACAACAATTTTTAAAAACATGACTAATATGCCTAGAAGTTAAGGGACAAAATTATAAACTTGCAATAGAAATAAGCACAATGAAACAGAGCCAATTTAAGTTGTTGTGTATAAAATGTTAATTGCTGAAATCAAGATCTCAATAAATGTGTTGGGTAGAAAAATGGTCAACAGATGGAATTAATGAACTGGTTGATGAGGTAAGAGAACTCTCTGAGAATAATTTAGTTAGAAAGGTCAGCATAAACTTTATGAGTCATGTAATAAGAGAAAAAATAAAGGATGGAAATATTTAATGATACAATAACTAGAATTTCCAAGAATTAAACATGGAAATGACAAACAGGATATATAAGAGCAAAATGAAAGTGCACACACATGCAAGCTCACACACACATAAACACACAATTAGAAATATTGTTTTCAAATTTAAGAATCTCAAAGAAAACATGAGAATTTTAGAACCGCCAGAAGAGAAAAATGTTAACCCATCAGACACAGGCATCACATTGACTTCAAACTTCTCACTAGATGATATTTGAAAGTACTTAAAGTTATTAACAGTTTTTTGTTTGTTTAGTCACTGAGTAGCACATTTTACAAACAAGTAAATTATCATTTGAATATCTTGGTCAATTTAATAGATTGTCAGAAATACAAGTTCTCAGAAAGTTAAGTATCCGGAAAGCACTCACAGTAGAAGTACATCGATGAGAACAGAAATGACCCCAAGGAGAACAATAATATGTAAAGTGGAAGGTGAGTAAATAATTCGGTAAATTTTATTGTCTAAATAAGTATTGCCAGAAATAATGACATTGTGAGAATAGTAGTTAGGGATCATTAGTGGATCTTACCAACAAAAGAATTAAAGTAAATGTATGAATAACAGAGAAAATAAAAATGATCCAGGAAAGTTAAGAAAGGAGAAAATATAAAATCAAAAAGAATATAAAATAAACATAAAACAAACTAACAGAGAGACTACTTCTAAAATGATAATTACAATGTACATAAATGAATTTTACTTGCTATAAAAAGACAAATGCCAAATTGTATTAAAATAAAATAAACAATAATCAAGCAATCCATTGGTTTATTTCTGCAAAGATAGAGAAAAAAATAGCTTGTAGAAAATTTTAACATCAGAGTAAGTATAATTCAAATAGAATTTTAAAGCTAAAGACAGAATAAAGTGTGGTATATACTGATAAAAGACATACATTATCGTGAAGAGATAACCACATTAGAGCCAATTATCAAAATGCCCTTCCAGTATCCCCTTTATTTTTCTTCCATGCCAAACTTTTTAGTCATATTATGTACATGGTATCTTAATAAGTGCCTTGGAAATTTCAAAGAAACTCAAAGGTGGAAAAAAAAATGAACATCACTATTGTATAAAAGTGAAGGGCAATACCAATGGACCAGATCTTCGAAGATATTCTTGCTGCGGCGAAGCTGGTATCAAATTAGATTCTGACCTTAACAAGGAGAAGTCCATGGGAAATGAATGTTTTCAGTACAGTCAAAAAAAAACCCAAAACCCTCATAATAGCTGTGATTAGGGATATTCATTAAAGAAAAGTATTTTTCAAATACCAGAAACACTAAAAAATGCCAACTTGTTTACAAACAAATATCGTCAATGAATATAATGTATGACATATCCAATTCTTTAACTACTAACATGAGAGAACATTCAAGAAGCTAATCCAGGAGCATTCTGAAAGTTAATGAGGTTACAGAACGTGTCCAAAGTAAGTGCTAGAATCATGGAAATAGTGTGGTTTTTTTTGGAGTCATGTAATACAGAGGTTCAGAAAAGCTACCGAAGAGGTAAGATTTAAGTCATTATAAATCCAGTTTGAAAACACAGGCTGGAAAGTGGCTCTAGAAGAGAAGTCACGTGACTAAGCCAGAAGCAATTGTCAAAAGACAAACTGGGTAATAATATATATTCTGCTATCCTTGGGGAAACTACTAATATTAAATTTCAATCAATAATGTACAAATTAGTAAACATCATCAAAGTGTCTTGAATTTTATGTTTCAAGCAGAGAACAGTATATAATGGTATAGGCAGGAGCATGTACAGATCGTGCGATGGTTTTTAACTGAGCACAGATTCCAGGATGCAAACTATTTACTCTCATTATTTGGATAACATTGTCTTTGTGCTTTTTTCTCCTGGTACTTTGTACCCTTAATTTCTAAGAGTTCTTTTTTGAATTTCACTTTTTAAAAGAGGAATCCTATCTTTGTTTCATGACTACAGGTTATTTTCATTATCTCTGTATATTAATTTAGGTAATTTTAGTTATCTTTTCATACTTCTGCTTCTTTCATTTTTTTCTTTGATTTCTAATTTAATTTTCTTCTTTATATATGTCGTTCTTTCCCTTTCATGTTAGTACTTCTTTTCAAAGGTTAAGTAATTATTGGTTATCTCCCCATATTTAATGGTCAATTTAAAACTGAGAGGACATTCTGTGTAAATTGGTGTAACTGGTGAACTCTTGGGCCTTTGGAATAATGCTTAAGCAAGAATTAAGCTGTTTCTTTTTGGGACTTCCAAATATCAGTGGAAATTTCCTTGTCAGAAACTAACCTCAGTGAAAATTATCCAATACTTTGAGGGCACAAGGCACGAGGTGATAGGAAAATGGGGCAATAATCTCATTCGATTATTTCCAAATATTCACTTCATCTCTCAATGAGTCCCTTTAGCCCACCACTAACTTTAGAGATAATCTGTATCAACCTTTTCCAATAGTAAAACTGTCTCCTGCTTAGGTATGAGAGAGTCATCTGCTGACTGTGCAGTTGAGGAATGGAATCAGGGAGTCTCGCTGCATATTTTTTATATTTCACTAAAATCCTTCTGCTTTTGGCTCCACTAAAACCTTGACTTTCAAAGATAAATTGATGTCACAAATTCCTGAATCTTTCTGAGAAACTATATTATAAATTACTTTGCATTTTGTTGGTTCCTCCTTTGAGAGTATTTAACTAAACGGAGAAAGCTGAAATATAAATCATTTAGGATTTCTCATCTAATTTTCAACATCACAATTTATGGTGACGTCTCTTCTGCTTTATCCTCTTTACTGCAATTCTTATGGGTTTCAGGGAAGAATAAAAATAAATGCAAACAAAACATCCACCATGTTTAACCATAACTGATTTCCTTTATGTATTGCTTTAAGTGAGACACAATAAATTTCATTTTTAAAAATTTCCACAATATAATTTATTATTAATTTTCTCAAAGACCTTTATCTCATTTTTAATAAGGTTATTTTGGAGGTAGATTTTGTTTGTTTGTTTGTTTGTTTTTCAGCACTAAATTGACAGACTAAATAGAAAGAAAATATTTAAATATAACTAATCATAAAAGTGATTCTATCAATTCATTATAATAAACTGTGATTTTTTTTAAAGCACACCAAAAGTTCAAAGAATAAATTAATTAGAATTTTATGACAACGTTCATTCACCTATTTTTTAAAGCTTCAAATATTAAACTGAAAGCCAGTGTTCTGTAAATATATAATTATACAAAAGCATTACAAAGTAAGGCATATAGTCCTGGTTTGATACACATGGAGATTTACATAGTATAAAGGGAAAAAGACAACTGACTGTTATCATCTAATTTGCTTCCATCGTACTGATGTAACTCAAAAGCTGATTTGTAGGAATCTTGATGCAGAAGTATGATAGCATACTTTCACTTACTTAAAAACACATTTCATATGACTGCAAATAATTACAATATTAAGTGAGCATTTTAAATTTGCTGATTCCATCTGTGAATATTTTTGAAGATTACTAGATAATTATAGTATCTTGAATCATTGCCAAGTCTTAATTGAAGTAGTTGTTTTATTTAAAATATATTTGAGATCCTATAACTCAGATGTCAGTTCAAGTTTAGAAGGCCCCTGGTGTCATTGTTGGCTCATCATGGTTTGGAGCTAGACATGTTCAATTGATGTGGTCTATCAATTATTTAAATGTAGGGCTAAAAGATATTTTAAATTGGCTCTAATTGTTTTAAAAATTTACAAAGAGGTTTTTCTTTTTCTCTCTCTGAGTGGGGACCATCTATTTGTTATGGAAAATAAGAAAATAATGTTTGATATGAAATTAGCCCCACAATTCTGAACTCTAAGTTAAGTGAAGCTTTGAAAATTAATTATCTATAACATATCTAATTCATTTATATTTTAATTTCAATCTACCAATGTTAAATAAAATTAATTATTTCAGTTTCAATTTCTGATGATTTTAACAAGCTTCTGATTGCTGAACTGGAAATTATGTCATGCTGTATAGTGATGGTTTCCTGGATTAGCACAGCTGCCAGTATTTCATTCCATTTTTTAAAAAAGATTACTACATTACACAAGCTCAATATCTTTAATTTTGGTATTAAAATAAAGTTAGAAGCAACTGCGTAAAAAGAAATATATTCCTTATTAGGAACAAAATCGCAAATACCTGAATGAATCTAAGAAATAACATTGCATAGCAAGTAAATTCCGAGTTAAAAAAAATAGGTCAAGTAATTATATTAGAAAAACTGGTAGAAAACTAAACACCTTAAGTTGAATGTTTGCCACTCAGTATTAGAAGCAGTGTGTGTTTGTATGGAGGGGAATAGGCAGTGAAAGACACTACACTCAGGAAGCCTTTGAAGTGCCTTAGCATCTATTTTTAAAATTGACGTTTGAGGGATGGAAGCAGAGCGATTCAGAAAGGCTAAAGTGTGAGGTTCAAATACCAAGCCATGAAATATGTGACCTGCTGTGGAGGCTGAGTTCTAAATTTTGGACAAATTTAAGACAGTTCATCCAGTTCATGACCTTAATGTTACTGACAGGTAACAACACATGATTTTAGGAAATGTGGTCATTGGATAATTACTTCCGTGATTCTTTCAATGTAAATAAATGCAAATAGGGAACAAATCCTCAAGTCCCTGAATGATAACAGAAAACCAACAAGATTCCAAAGAGAAATAATAAAAATAAAATAAAAATGCAGGCCTATTGTTTGATTTGGAATCTCTGGCTGGTTACTTGAGTAGGGATAGCATATCAATCTGTCCAGATTCAGTATTGGATGCCCATCACCTCCATTCCCCAACAGAAGCAGTCAGCCTCACTCTGTTCTGTGGCTACGGAATGTATTTGTTCTGTGACGAAAGGGCAATGTCTACCTTACTTACCATTATATCTCTAGTACCTAGGTTGTGTGAACCCATGGTGGCTATCCCATCTCACGTGATCAATGAAAAACTAGACGGATTAATTAAAATCCTCAGACAAGAGAGAATAGATGATATATACAGAATTTAGGGGAGAATCTGCATCAGAGAAACATTTTTTTAGTCAAAGGACAGCACTTAGTGTATGTAACTTGATAAGGCAAAAAAGTTGATAGTGAAAGGTATTTCAAAGAAGACAGGAACGTATGCAAATTTCCCGAGTTCATTGGCATAAAAGAAAAACAATATATAGTTCACTTTTTTTAAAAAGTGGATTATAAATTTTATTTGTATCAGTATTCCAGAGAATAAATTTGTTATAATATTCTAAAGGATAGTTGAGATTCTTTCTCAAAACTTAACTATTAATGAAAACCATAGGATATTAACCTAACAACCTGATAAAATACCAGACTATATAGCAGTGTCTTCTTTGTTCTGAATCTTGAGAATATGAAATATTTAGATATTTCATATATTTTCAATATGCAAAACACAGAATATTTTCACATATGATTCCTGTTTTGGTGAACTAAGCTTGTTCTTTGGAAAAAAAGCTTCTGCATATATGAGGCTAATTGTAATATGTAACATTTTAATTAATATAATTATGGAAAGCAAATATATTATAATAAATTAAATCTTACTTAGAATAGTTATTTAAAATACTATAATAATAAAGAGCTATCATTTAGTAAGTTTTACATGCATATACAAAGCAAATAAAATAAGGAAGCAAGATATAAAGCAGTTCTAGAGAGAAAGGAATTCCTTAATATATCTTTTCTTCTTTGCCTCTAAAATAAGGAAAAAAAGATAACTAAATGACCACTATAAAGAATAAAATTGTGTGACAATTAAATGCAAATAATTATCCAATAAATGGAATCTAGGCACAGAACTTAAAGGATAAGTGGTAAGATATATTAAGGCACACTAAAAATGACCTAAATATCTTGATGGTAATTGCTGGGAGTAAAACAAGGTAAGAGAAGGACTACAGAATAAGAAATTGATTTTTTAAAAATTTTCAAGCACAAATCAATGTTTTTTTCTAAGCTTCAATTCATCATATATTACCACTCTTCACATTTTATTCCTCACACTCGCCCCTTGACATTTTTAATAGAGGTCCAAAAACACACTGTGAAGTGTACATAATTTGGATTTAAAACATTGTACATTACACAACTTTGACTTCTTTCTGCTTAAAAGAAATCTCATATGAACGGTGCTGAAGAATATAAATGATAAACAGAAGAACCCTTTCTTGCTGTATGCCGTTTAAAAAATCTATTATTAGAAGAAGAAAAGCAGATTGAACATTCGAGTCATCATTACATCAGAAGAACAACAGTATGGCTTTTATGGTAACTACATTACAAAATTTTCTTAATTAAATATTGTATTTTATTAGTCTTCTGCAATGTAAATACTGAAACACTATTTAAAGCTATTTTTATATATGCCCAATTTTTTGGATTAGGTGTTTTAGCTTTAATTATATTTTTTAAAGGATTCATGACAATCCAGAACCTTAAGAAGCATTATCATGCATATTTTAAGTTTCTAATTTAAATATTGATGAGTATGCTGACAAGACATTATTTCAGTTCAATAGTTTAGTATTCTCTCATAAGACTAGCAAAATACAGCACTTAACATTTAGTCATTGATGTTTCTAAAACTAAAGTTCCACTGTTAAAAAATTTAAAAGTATCTCACCTCCTTCATCTTCTATAAAAAACTAATGAGTAATTATTTCAGGTGAAATAATGTAATAATGGCAGGCTTTGTATTGTTGTTATTTAATCTGAAAAATTAGGATTAATCATATTTAATACATAACACTCTCTAGCAATGCATACATTTTCTACTTGGCTTTCCTCTCTAAATATGCAGTTTCTATTTAATTCTTTATAATAATCGAAACTTAATTTGTCCTGAATTCACCTTATTTATTTTTGACAGGTTATTTGTAGATAGTTCTATTTTATATTAGGGTATATTATTTTGTTTTATTTTTGAGTCAAATGTATATAATGTCACACAAATCACAGTGCTCAAAAATTCTACTTTCTCAACAAATATTATCGATGTGGTCTTAGATCATATTCAGCTTTCAAAAATCTTCATCAGTATTTAGTTATTCTGAATTTAACAGTTAAACTTAAATCTCTCAGTTGAGGAAATCTATTCAAATGAATTTGGCCCCCCATTCATTTCCTAAAGAAAACATTATGTTTTTGTTATTTCGATTTATTCAGCTTAAACTTTTTAAAGCCACAGCAGTCCGGAGACATTGGCATTTATGCAAAGTAAACATGGTTATGTTACTTTATGTTTAGATTATTGTATAGTTTAATATTCTTTATTTGGAGCTCCTTGCAGAGTTTGTTTGAAGTTTTTAAAAATTCAGTTCAATATAAGTATTATTTCAAGCTAAAACATCATAACTATTCTTTTTGGAGAGAACATGTAGCTAAATTAACATCTATTGTAGTATATACAAACGGAACTTGTTGCTAAGTAACAAATACCAGTTATGAGGGGATGATATTAGATCTTATTGAATATAGACAGAACCAGAAAGTGATCTCTGAGGGAAGGGATCAGTCACAGGTCTATCACAAATCTCCCATTACATATGGTAGAGGAAAATTAATGGTCTAGGTTTTCTGCCTTAATAGGTTTCTGTCCTTGTCTTCTGGAAAACATGCATTTCAATTTTATCTACTCTGAATCACCATAGCACTTTAAAAGATTAAATATTATAGGGTCTACGGAATAGTAATTTAGAAATAAAATATTCCTTTTGCAGGTGCAGCCTGCCAAGTTGCTAACATTTAGTTAAGCTTCTAAAGTCTGTAGAAAAGCTATCTGGGAAAATGAAGTCAGTAATTGTGGTAGTCACCTTAAGCCATGCTTTGAATAATCTTCAGAGGCATTGCCATTTCTCCTAAATCAGATGTGATAACTGGTGCTCCGATTATGTACACTATCAAATATGCAAAAATCCAATAAGAACGAAGAAACATTGAAGTCTCTTTTTTCATAAGAATTATTCTTTTGGAGTAAATTCAAATATATTATCTAAGAAATGATACCCTAGTGTAATTCCTAATATCTTTTGCTCCACTAATTCGTCAATTCAACAGATATTTATTAGTGCTAAATGTTTGCTCTTCCTGAGGCAGTTTTGAAAGTGAGGGGTCACAATCATATCTGCCCAAAATCCAACAATTATTATTCTTAATGTCGAAATGGCAGAAATGTTTCCTTTAAAATCATAACAAGGCAAAGATACCACTATTATCACTTCTGATTAGCATTGTAGCGAAATTTCTAGCCAGTGAAAAAATGCCAGGAAAATATACACAATGACATTAAAATGTAAAAGAATAAACAAAACCTCCACTTTTCACAAGTGATCATATTAACATTAGAGAAAATTTTCAACTTATATTGGATATTTATTATAATTAATTATGAGAGAATCTAGTGATAGTTTGCTATAAATTCAAAGCACAAAAAAATACAATTCAATATAGCACCAAAAAAGAGTTCAGAAACATAAATTCAAAAATAAGGTTTTACCATCATATAAAAAATTAAGGTATTATAATATGTACGAGGCCTTTAGAGAGAAAAATATAGGATATTATTAGAGGCTATAAGAATTTCCAAATTTTCTGATAAATTATCTGGCTGGATAAAGTCAGTATTGTAAAGATATCAATCATCCTATAATTGTAAAACTACTACAATTTAAATCAGTATCTCCAAGTGTTTTTATAAGGACATTGATGTTTATTTTTTGTGAAAGAGGAAACAGAAATAATGAACCAAAATATTCTGGAAAGAGAAACTTAAGATGAGGGCCTGTCTTAAAAGGGATATCTGATACCTACCAAGTGTCAAGGCATGATAAAACTACTGTTAGGAAGAGAATGTGGTATTAGGGTAGGGATAAAAAACCCTGATCAATGGAAGAGAGTACAGATTCTAGAAATAAACCAGTGGCACCCGAGACAATTGGTCAGTAGCTTTGGCCATCTCTGGTAAAGAAAGGGCTATCTTAAAAAATGGATTTGGGACAAGAGGTTATTTTTATGGGAGAAAAAAAGAATGAAATAATCCCTCATATTATATACAGATATTAATTATTAATAGATTGAATATTTAAATGTTATGTGTAAAACTATAAAAATTTTAACTACAGTAGAAATGCTTTTTGTCTTGGGTTATGACAGGATTTCTTAAGAAGCAGAAAGCATACAAATCAAAATAATAGATGACTTTTGCCACATAAAAGTGAAGAGATTTTGTTTGTGAAAAGACAAACAGGAATTAGTCAAGCTGAAGGTGGTAATTTCTCAATGTGGATAAATAATAAAAGATTATTTTATTATACTATATTTTACCTCCTATATATAGGAAAAACTAAAAGGACCTCTAAAAAAAGGGATGAATTTCAGAAAAGAACACCACAAATGGTGATAACACTTATGAAAACGTATTAAACCTAAGTAATAAAGAGTTTGAAAATTAAGAATAGATTAAAATACTACTTTACAAATGCCAGATTGTCCAAAATTAACAAGTTTAAAAATATAAAATAGTACAAAGGATGTAGAAAATCTATAGACTACTGATAGAAGTTTAAATTGTACAGTATTTTATGAAACCAGTTGGCTAAAGCTGAAGGTGAACTACAAATTTTACTCTAATGACTCTTCTTTGGAGAAGCTCAAGAATATATGATCTGAGAATCCCAGTCACTGCAGAATTATTATTTTTTTGCAAAGAAAATTCTTTCAAACAAGTCAAATGGATAGGAACACATTGTGATAGATTAACAAAATGAAATATCACACAGCAGTGAAAGTTAAAGGACGGCTGGTACCGCAATGACATAGTTGAATCCCTGAAATATAACGTTAAGAAACATATTTTAAAAGGTTAATTGTGCATTATATCATTCCACAGAACTGAAAAACAAGCAAAACTATATAATATATGATTTAAAACATAATAGTTATGTGTCAAAAAAAATTTTTTTAAAGGAAATAGAGGCAGAGAAATGAACTGGATTGAAGCACATACATCATTAGGCTGAAGTAATTTGCAATGGTTTTGGGTAGAATTATAACTATTATGGTTTTGCACTTATGTCTTATTTTAATAACTGAGACATTGCTTATCTGTCATATTTATTATTTTTATTTACCAAATATCAAATCGTGCTTTTTAGTAAAAAGTATCATTATATAAGCTACATATACCTACATTTCTGCAACTGTTTAGCTTGCAAATAAAGCAAATAAATTCCAGGTGTACATAATCTACGTGAAGGTAAAATAAGATGTATTTAGAAAACAGGACACAGGTTTTACTTTAATAACTAAATCATACAATCACATTGTCTATTATTTATACTATTTATATAAAAATTCTAAAGCTTAGAAAATAAAATATGTAAAAATTGTATGTATATTACATAAATTACATTTACTTTTAAAAAACCTTCGATGTAAAGAGACTTCTAAATATCATAAAATTTTTGTCAAAAATTGAAAACAAAGAGAATCTTAAAAGCAGCAAGAGAACAAAATACACTTTAACTTACAAAGGAACTCTCATTAGACTATCAGCAGATTTCTCATCAGAAACATTACAGGCCAGGAGTGCGAATACATATTCCAAGTATTAAAAGAAAAAAATTGCAATCCAAGAATAAACTATCTGACAAAGTTAGCCTTTGGATATGAAGGAGAAATAAAAGCACTTCTAGAGAAACATTTCAGCTCTTTAAATTGAAAAGAAAAGATGCTATTTAGTATCATGAAAACAGAGGAAAATATACAACATGCTGGTAAAGGTCAGATTTAGAAAACTCTAATTCTGTAATATAATAGTGTATTAACCACTTCACTATAGTGTAAAGGTTAAGAAAAAGAGGATTAAAAATAACTATAGGTACTATAATTTGTTAGAAAATACAATATAAAAAAAAGTAAATTATGACATCAAAATTATGTTAAAAAAAGGGACAATCATAAAGTTTTTGTATGCAATTGAAGTTGCTATTTTCATCCATAAAAAAGGATGTGATCTTGCCATTTGCAACAACATGGACTTACAGGGTATTGTGCTGAGTGGAATAAGTCAGACAGAGAAAGACGAATGCCATATGATTTCACTTACATGTGGAATCTAAAGAATAAAATAAAAGAATAAACAAAAAAGAAACATATAGATACAGAGAACATTTTGATGGTTCACAGATGGGAGGAGAGTTCGGTGGTGAGGTTAAAAAAGGAGAAGAGATTAAGAAGTACATATCAATGGTTACAAAAACAGTCAAAGGGATGTAAAGGAATATAGTCAATAATATTGTAATAACTATGTATAGTGTCAAATGGTGTGATCACTTTGTAAGTTAAATGTCTAAGCATCATGTAGTATACTTGAAATTAACATAATATTGTATGCTAACTATATTTGAAAAAGAAAAAAATTAAAAATTAAAAAATGCAGCTACAAAACAAAAAAATTCTGAAACTCAAAACATTAATTAAACATAAAATATTAACTTGACCTTATAAGGTATCTCGTAAAGGACTTTGAGAGGTCATGTAAACTATAAGTTCTACCAATTAAAAGACAAAGGAGTAGTTTAAAAGTATTGGAAGATTCAGAAGCAAAATAACTGCATATTGGTTTCCTATTTCCTATTCCTAAAGCATCTCAGAATGTGCCTTGGAATCTATTTAAGACAAAATTATAGCTACTTAAAATGCACTATTTACCATGATCCCTAGAAGATCAATCTGCAAAAAATTAGCTGGCAGTATAGAATTGCTCTTTACTTCAATTCTCTGGTTTTATTCTATTTGCTAGAGTAACAAGAAAAGATGTTTAGATTATTTTAATTGTAGATTATTTTAATTGTGGAAGCTCTTTCTCTATATCAGTTGTGCATGGTTGCTTTTATTTTTAAAAGTGATAGTGTATCAAATCAATGGCAAATTAGTATCGAATGTCATCAAGTTATTTTGTATTCATGGTTATTAATGTCATCGTTATTACTCATCATTTCTAAATGTATGGAATTACAAGTAAACAAAAACATATCTGTTTTACACCTGTTTAATCATCTTTTATTTGTCCAGGCCTAGAAACTAAGTTTTATATATGTTTAATCACATTGCATCTTATAAAAAATTTTAAACAGCATGAACAAGTACTAGCCATGAAAATTATACCCTGAATACATGTGTTTGCTTGGAAAGACAGAATTTTTATATTAAAATAGATATCTGATATAACCTAACATAGAGGAAAAATATGCTTTTTTAAAAATCATGTAATTGTTTTCAAATTTCTTGGACTATCAGAACTTTTCATGTAACCTAATCAGCCTGAATATTTCTTGCTTCTATTTTAATTAAAATTAAATTGTTTCTAACTAAACAAAAAACTGGCACGTGAGATAATCAGATATTTTATTGTTAATAGATTTAGAGTTTCATAAAAGCATGTGCTTTGTAAATCAATAGAATTACAAGTTCTGTGGATCTTAGTTGAAACATTTGGGTAATTTTCTTTTTTGATTTAATGGTTATTCCCAGCTATAGCTTCAAATAGCTTCAAGAAGATATTTTCTTTGCAAACATAGAACAACCAAAAGGAAATAATGTGAGCAACAGCCATGTAAAGATAAGCAGATGATAAATAGGTAGATCTATGAATGTCATATATATTATATGTATAATTTCATGTCTGTATAAAGGTTTTTCATTTATGTAATTAAATTTAATTCTAGTAATTTATTTTTAATAATTAGTGTACATGGGAAAAATAATATAAAGTGCAAGTGGCTCCCTATCCCATTCTAAGTTTACTGTCCCTTAAATTTAACTTTAGTCAATTTATCAAGGTACACATATTTATAGTTATTAAACTTTATATGGAAAGCAGTAATAAAAAATAAATACAGCAACAAAGAATTTCAACGAAAAGACAGTTAATTTAAATGATTAAATTAAAAATGAAGGTATTTATTTGTGTTAGTGTCCTACTAGAGTTTATTTAAAAGTTAGATTTTATAGGACTCAAGTTCTTTGCTTGAAATAATACTTAAAAGCATAAACTCTATTCTTGCCTGATTGTGTCGAAATCTCCTTTGTCACTTATTGATAAGGACAGAATCTGCAACTGTCCACAAAAATCTATTTCCCCTTCTCTGACACACAGCAGAATTACATTTCCCCTTCTCTGACACACAGAAGAATTACATTTCCAAGCTTCTGGGGTAATTTAGTGTGGTCCCATGCCAATATCTCCATAATAATATGTGAGTGCAAGTAGCACGTTTCTCTTCTATGGCAGGGTCTAAGAAAGTGCCTGTGCTTTCTTTGTCCTATTTTCCCAAGGTAGGCTGGGATTACAATGACCAGGTTCACTTTAGAAGCCAGAAGTTGAAGATGGCGATGCACCCATCAGCCTGGATTCTAGAAAGATTATGTGAAATAAAATTGCCTGCGACCTAAAAACCATAACTGGAACAATTATGTGACAAGGAACTAAATCTTGTTTTTTGCCACCAAATTTTAGGGATTATAACCATTATTCGACCCTACCTAATAAGATAGCTTTGTGATACCAAATTCTTTTACCAATATGCTCTTTACCTCACTTAAAAATGCTAATTGTTTTGAATGAATGAGTGAAATACTGATTTTTATAAATTCTACATTGTACTTTCCTTTGAATAACTTGCTTTCCTGGCATTAACAAATGCAATTCAGTGCATCCTCACCAATTCTTGTATTTCTAAAGTTAATTACTAGGCATATTTGCTTTTAGGTTATCCTTTGGCCATTTCACTCAAAGATACTTTTTACCACAGTGTCTAACTTTCTTCACTTACCATAATGTTCTCCAGGTTCATCCATGTCGTGGCAAATACTATATGATGTCACTTACGTGAGTAATATAAATAGTGCAACTCAGAAGTAGAGGGTAGAATGGTGGTTGCCAGGGCTGGAGGGATAGGAAAATGGGGAGGTATTAGTCAAAGTGTATAAGTTTTAGTTACACAAGACAAATAAGTACTAGAGATCTACTGTATGGCACAGTGCTTATAATTAACAATACTGTACAGGATACTTAAAAATTTGCTAAGAGGTAAATTTTACGTTAAGTGTTCTATCACAATAATAATAATAAATGAAGACGTCAGGAAGAGACTTTTGGAGGTGTCAAATATGTTTATAGTGTAGATCGTAGTGTAAACTTATCTTTAAACTCATCAAGCTATAGACACTAAGAGGTAAATCTTATGTTAAGTGTTCTATCACAATAATAATAAATGAAGACGTAAGGAAGAGACTTTTGGAGGTGTTGGATATGTTTATAGTGTAGATCGTAGTGTAAACTTATCTTTAAACTCATCAAGCTATAGACATTAAATATGTACAATATTTTTACATGTCAATCATACCTCAGTAAAGTGTTTTAAGAAAAAAATGAGTATCTTTTTCTATACAGTAACAAGAAAATTTTCCTTTTAGAACCATTATAATCATGTCACTATTTCTTGAAAACTTCAGTGGCATCTCTTTATTTATCAATAAACACTCAGTCCTTAGCTCTGATTTAAAATCCAAACAAACAGAGACTCTTGGACATGGACAATAGACTAGTGGTTTCCAAAGGGTAAAGGGTAGGGGAGGAGGGGGGAGGTAGACATGATAAAGGGGGTCAAATATGTGGTGACAGAAAGAAATCTAACTATGAGAGGTGAAAACACGATGTAAATATATATGCCTTACTGTTAAGATGTACAGCTGAAACTTACCAGATTTTGTTAACTAATGTCATCATAAAAAAAAATTAATTAATAAAAAACAAAATCAAAACTCTCTTTTTAGTCATTTTCGCCACCAAACTATAACTACATTACATCTTATCTAAAATGAACTAGTTTTTTTTCCAATTATCCTGTATAATTTTTTGAATCCTTTTTAATCACATTGTTTTCTATTTAAATATTCTTCACCTCTACCATATTTTGAAATTGTATTCATTTTCTTCTATTCATGAAGACTTTCTATGATATTACTAGATAAAAATTATCTATTTGCAGAATTTCCATAATACTAGATTATTTGTTCTCTTGTTAATTTTATTAACTCTGCCTGAGACTATAGCCATTTATAAAAATCCAAGATATAAGGATAAGTACTCCTTATAGAGTATAAATACAAATGCAAAAAGTACTCAACAATACTTCATTATTATAAGGACAGAGCACACACAACAGTGGACATGTAATATTGTTGATTTTTTATTGATCAATCTGAGGTTGGTTTATATTTCTCTAGAATTCCTGTACTTTCTTATTTAGTTATACAATTGGTAATGCTTTATAATTTTTCAACTTCCAGTAAATCTGCTTCTCTTTTAAATAAAAGTAGTAAAAAGTAAAATTTAATTTACCTCAAATATCTAGCTAATTAAGTGAATTCCATGAATATGTGCTGGATACTAAAATGATAAAATGGAAATAACAAACGAAAATACAAAGGCAGATGTTCATTTTAGGCTGTTCAGGATAATTAAGATACAGTGTTAATATTCTTCAATATATTTTGAGCAACCTGATGCACACAATTCTTTCTTTTAAATTCTGTATCACTCGTTTTGTTATTATCAATTTCTTCTTGCTAATTTTAATTATCTGAGGTACAGAACCATTAAGCCAGAACATGCAATTTATAGTTCTATTATTCTCTTCATAAATTATTAATTACAACTTATTTAAATTAAATTTATTGGAGTGACATTGGTTAATAAAATTATATAGGTTTCAAGTGCACAATTCGATAATGTCACATGTATCTTGCATTTTGTGTTCACCACCCAAACTTAAATATCCTTCTATTACCATATATTTGACCACTTTTACTCTTAAAAATATTTTATAATTTAGAATTTAATACTTATTGTTGCAATATTTATTCATTGTGATCAAATATTTTCAAAACTCTTTCTCTAGACCTCAAAACTTTAAAATATTCCTTAGCATAAAGTAGTTGCTTGATTTGTTGTTATTAATCAGAGACTTATAATTTTGCTAAAGACATTAAAAAATGTCATCAAAGATATTTAAAAATTTTTAAATGATAGCATACACCAATTATTTTAAGAAACTTGTAAAATATTCTCAGTAATTTATTCACTCTAACTACTAGCTTTTGCATTTTTATCCCATAGATTAAATACGATCTATTGGTAACATTCTCTGGTGAGATAGTAAAGTTATGCAATAATACACCTAATATTCTGTGGGAAAAAAAATATAGACATTGAGATTTTAGTCTTGATTCAATAGTAGTTTATAAAATATAATAACCAGGAAATTCTTCTGTGACCTACAGCAATTATTGGTCATCTAAAGACAATCGCATTCACTTTCGTTAAATGAGAGAGGTGGACATAAAATAGTAAAGTTTATCTTGGCATAAACCTCAATATAGCTGGATATATTTTTAACTGAAAATGGGCAGTGGGATCCCCTGAGGAGTGAAAGGACAGCTGGCGTGACAACACTTGACATCTTGTGTGTAATTGGATTTGAATGCTTGACAGGTTTTTATAATGGTATGGAAACACTTAGACTGGCAGGTAACTGTTGGGAATAGATTGAGTGGTGGTGAGGCCACTTTCATATAACTCTTACATGAGAATCCTTTAGGTACACTTCACATCAAAGACACATTCTATGTTCAAGTGCGTGATCACTAGTACATCCCATTTCATCAAATGCAAGAATAGAATAATTTGACAATCAATAATTATGTAACTAGTTTTCCCTTTCCTTCCACATTTCAAATGTAAGTTAAGTTTTAGATTGGAAGTGAGATTGCATTATCTAGAAACAAGGGAGATAAACCTTTTTCTGAAGTCTAAATTCTCTATTGACCAAATATCATTTGAGTATCATAGTTTAAAAGAACACCAGAAACAGTTCAATTGTCAGAATATTAAAATTTAAATAAGACAAGTAGACTTATTTGTTAGTGGTAATTTATAATGTAATAATTCTTAAAACACATAAGAAAATAATACTTAAATTATAACAGAAACTGTGATGTAGAAGAAACTATAGTCAAAAAGCAAAGATTTCAGCCTTAATTTCACTATTCACAGCATGACAAATTCAGATGTCTCTTCTTTCATCTATAAAGTGAAGATGATAATAATACTTTCCTGTGAATGAAAATTGAATCAAATGATATATAATTACTATATAAACATTGCTTATAATTCTTTGGTTATTCTCATCTTCATTATTCATTATAATTTTTCATCAATTATTGCATAGCCTCTTGTTTTTTGCTATTATTTTGTTCTTTTTTTGTGGGGAAGTGAGTTTTATAGATATAAAATGATCAATATCTGTGTAATTATCAATGGCTTGCCAGTTTTTTCCAGCCTGGAAACCTCAGTAATTTATGACCTCTCCTCCTACAATTGAAATGCCATCATAGACTGGTTAAATTTATTATTAGGTGTCTACATTTTAAAAGAAAAATAAACATTAAATTTAAAAAGTTAGTAATATTTTAAAGAAGTCATTCTAGCTTTATGGAACTTACAATCTAGATTAAAAAGAAAAATAATGACTATAGTACAAGGCAGACAATTTACTGCCTTAAAAAGAACAAATAGGATATTCTAAGCATTAAAAAGAATGAGGATTAATCGTTAACTATAAAAATTGATAATTTTTTCACAGAAAATGAGATGTTTTAGATGACACCTAAATGGATAGACTATAGTCATGGATGAGAAAAAAAGATTTGCAAAAACTATATTCACGAGACAGCAAGGATCACTTAGGAAAAATAAAATATCAGTAAGGCATACAAAAATGAGCGACAAGATATTTAGCCAATATGTTCTATTCAGGGTGTTTTAAACATCCATTTACCTTTATTTTGTATTTGCTCTAAAACCAATTTTGCCTGATTCTTCATTGTTTCATTCTTTGATTATTAGTGAAGCCTTTTAATTTGTCACTATTGCTCTTAGACGCTGTTCACTCGAATGCCTACATTAGAAGGAAATTTAACTTTGGGTGGTGAAGACACAATGCAATATGCATATGATGTATTATTGAATTGTACTTGAAACTGATATAATTTTATTAACCAAAGTCACCCCAATAAATTTAATAAAATAAAAAAATTAAGTTTCAGGTATTATCTAAAATAATATTAACATATATGTACCCATTTAAAAATAAAATTTGCTCCTTATTTTATGGAAGTTCAAGGTTGAATCAAATTATCTTCCTAAAATTATACATTCATCTGCTGTGAAAAAACCTATATTCTTCACTCAGCTATGCTCCTCATTCCCAGAATATTTCATTATGTCATGTTCTACCAATTCTCCGTTATGCCAGCCATCATTCCTTATCACTCTAGTTGTCATTCATTATTCATCTATTTATTTAATCATACTTAACAATATTTATTGAATGACTATCATATGCAAGGATTTGTGATATGAATAAAGGATTTGCACTTGTGAGTAAAAATTAAACAGCAATCATAGTTTACTTTAGGTTACAGTCTTTATTGTGTACTCCATGCATTTGTACTTTTCTTGCACATGAACTCTTTGGAATTTGATGTGAAATCCATGTATAAATATTCTAGAATGTCTTTCAACTTTTAAAGAGAAAAATATCACTAAAATTTACATCACCCTGCACTACTACTCATCTTCTTGCTGCTCTTGGAACTAAGAATAACTAAACCATTCATATCATCCTAATGAACTAAGGTTGGCCACGGCCAGCAGAATACCCCATGACTCGTGGATGTGTGAGTAGTAATAAGTAGTTGTTGTTTTAA